>NC_142012.1:154826278-155126278 GCF_049901735.1 Notechis scutatus
TTTGGTGGTAGATAAGGAATTCACAGTGGCTGGCCTTAGATCTCTGTGGGAATGAAGGGACTCCTGGCTGATGATGCATTTGACCCCTCCTTCGGGCTCAGACTGGTCATGTCTCATACCTCCAAATAAAGCAAGCTCAAAAATTTCAACAAAAGACATTAGAAATTCTTAAGAACTTTGAATACTGTTTAATAGAAGCAGAAACTTATTCTACAGAGGAAGAAACTTTTGATAAATGGTAAGGCAGATTTCAGAACAGATTTCTTGCTAGCCTAGAAGGAGGCTAAATTAAATAATCTTCCTTCTTCTTCCTTCCTGATTTGATCTACTGAAGAAATTTGTATAAAATTAGTTACTGGTACTTTAATATAATTAGTAGTAGCTTCTCCCTTTATTTTCAGGTTTGGGAAAAAGAACCCTTGCTTTTCAAATCAGATTTCCATGCTTGTTGCCAGCTGAAATTCCCTAACTTTACTCTGTGCCTGCTGATATTTAGCTGGACTGGGAATGATTGAGCCTCAAAATCAAAGGACTTGATTGATGCTTAACACATTTCAGAAAAGCATCTTCAGCGCAGGAGAAATGGCAATGCTATTTTGAGAGTTGTGTACATTATGGATGCTTGTAGTCAGCCAAATGTTTAGACTGGACTTGACATTTTTATACACATGTTGACTTCTTCCCAAGGACCTGAGATAGGCAGATGTTGTTTGATGGTATTAAAGGTATCATAGGATGCAAGCTGTTCCAAGGAAAACTGCCGTTTGCAATTGACTGGTGGTGATTTTTTCAGTGCCATGGCAGAGGTGATATTCAGCAGGTTCTGACTAGTTCTGGAGAACTGGTAGCAGAAATTTTGAGTAGTTCAGAGAACCAGCAAATACCACCTCTGACTGGAGATTTTACAGTCTCCTTTCCCTGCCACGCCTACCAAGCCACGCCCACAGAACCTGTAGTAAAACATATTGTGCCATGGATATCCAAGTGGTGCTCCAGTTCTTTTGAAATGGCAACGAAGGTGTCTCTTACTATTAGTGCTATCTTTGCTTTCTTTCTTCTTCTTTTTTTCATTTAGTCTCGCAACATTAATGTCAGGCACAAAGAACTAGAACACATTGCTGATTGGAGAACTTTATTTATTGCTACTTGCCTATTTACAAAATCATGCCAGACCAGCTGAACTCTCCTGAGAACAGCCAGATAATAGCTCCAATGATTTTTTTTTTGGGGGGGGAGGGGGAGTGTCATGTTTTCATCACTTCCTCCCTTGCAGGAATTCCCAGCTAGCCAACCTCTTAACCCCACCCTTCATGACATATGCCTTGTCCAACCTATTTCTTCTGGACTGCTGCTATTTTTGAAACATTATGTTTGGGATCAGAGACTCAATAGCTAAAAGCTATTTGAATACTCAGAATTATTTCCTTTATAAATCCAAAGCGAAGGTAGAAATTCAACAAAATGGTTGAATTTTAAAAGTCATTTGTTGTCATTTGAGGGCATTATCTCCAATCTTATGCACAACTCAGTCTTTTAAACTGTGAGAATAAAATATAAAAGGAGTATTAATTTCAGGCTATGTTCTCTAACTCCCTCAGTCTTTGGAATAAGGAATGATTACCAGTGTCTTATTCACAAGTATTCATGACTTAAAATTACTACCCTGATAATTAAATGAAATTGCTCTTTGTTCAGATGTCTGCAGTTGCTATTTATTAACATATAAAGGTTCTGTGCTGTGGTTATACTTCGGTATGAGGAATTAATTAACATTTCTGAATCATGTTTAGCATTTTATTCTATAATTTACGTCCCAATTGGAACCAACCTCATCTAAATGGCTTAGGCTAAAACACTGGCAAAAATGACTTTGTCAATGACTAAAACATCTAGAAATTAAGCTTGGGCTTAGGGTTAGGCTCAAATTTATCCATGTATTTATTTTAGTAAATTTATCACATGCTTTTCCGTGAAGAAGTCAAGGCAGTGTTTAGAGTATATACTCTTTCATTCCACCCTACAATTGTTCTGTGAGGATAATGAGTTTCAGAATGTGACTGGCCCAATGACATCATGGAAGGTTCCATGGTTGAGGATAGACATGAAGTTGGGTCTTCTTGTTCTATTCTCACACATTTGTCACTATCCCACAAATTAAAAAGTGAAATAATTTCCTAGTGGGTCCAATGGAAATACTTGTCCATGGTCAGAGTTCCCATGGTCAGATACTATAGGTAAGAAACTGCAAAAATGGATTTCCCAAGTAAAAAAAAAGTTAGTTTCCTGAAGAAAATCCTAAAGAAGCCATTAGAACATTATTCCAGAAGCTGCTATGAATCAAACACAAGGCCTGTTCAGAGAGAAATCTGCATTCAAATTATTTTTCCTCTTTCTCCCACCTGAATTAAACTTTGGCAGTTGACTGATCAGGTATAGAAAACATAGAAAAGACCTAATGGCCCATCAAGCTGCCCCTTGAGTTTGCTTTTTTAATTATTTTTTATATTTTATTAATTCTTATTAATTCTCATTTATTTTTTATTTTTTATCAGATGATAGACATGTTTATCCCAAACATTTTTAAACTCAATTAACTGATGATTTACTTACTACCTCTACAGCTGGTTCCACTAATCTTTCTGTGAAGTAATATTTTCTAACATTACCTTTGAACTTCCCTCCTGTCAGTTTAAAGTTATGCCTCCATGTTCTATTAACAGTGACAGGTCTGTCACAGCTTGGGTGTTTAGGAAAGAAAGACCCTCGACTTCATTTGTATTGAAAGGTAAACTTTTACTAAAATGGTTCAAAAGCCAGAGCTGAAGATACCCACATAAGCCTAGGTTACTTTCCCCCCCTATTTCAAGACACCACCCCCATCATCTCTCTAGTGTCCAATAAAGTTCAAATTAATTGTTCTGGTAACAGTTTTGAGGATTGGTATCTCTTTTATGGGCAGTTGCATTCCGTTCCCATGCCTGCATCCTTGGATTGTTCAACCTAGGTCTCTAGCGGGCTGTTGGAGTTGTTTCTGTTTCCTATCATCTCTCCTCCCTACAGATACCCTCCCCCCATGTTTTATTGCAGGCTGCCATTGAGTGAAGCAAGACTGAAGCAGTGAGATGACAGATCTGACAATCAGGCTACTTTGGTAGCTGCTATTTAAGAATTGGCTGTCATACTCGTTTCATCAGCAATGCCTATAAATGTGTGCCATTGGTAGGAATAGTAAACAGTGATATAGGCATTGCATCATAGGGGCTAATCTTTAAGACTGAAATTACTTCCAGGCTTGTACAAATTAGAATAACAGAGTTGGAAGGGACCTTGGATGTTTTCTAGTCCAACCCTCTGCTTAGGCAAGAAACCCTACACCATTTCAGACAAATGGTTATCCAATCTCTTCTTAAAAACATCTAGTATTGGAGCATTCACAATTTCTGGAGGCAAGTGATACACTGAAAGCCACGGACTATGCATAATTATAACACTATGCAAACACTATCAACTTAAACCAAATATTATTTCATAACATTTAATTAACACCAAATGTTATTACAAAAAAAATTCCAACATCAGTTGAAGGCTAAACCTGGAGATGGAACTGAATCTCAAATAGCTTTTCCCAGTTGTATGTGAACTCTCTGAAATATTGATGTCCTTGGTTATTTTGTAGGCTCGTGAAGAACTATTTGTTGGCTTGTTTTGAATTTTCTTTTACTTTGAAAACACCTATTACCATATTTTAGAACTCAGCATTGTACCATAAAGTGGAATGCTTGCAAATTCAAAAGTCAGTATATTTTGAATCCTATTGCATTTTGTCTTGATTTGCTTTCTGATGTTTACACCAAGGATAACTTTCTGGTACCGTAATATGGAATCATCCATTTCAAAGAAAGGATATACAGCTCTTTCGTTCTCTGTCTCTCTCTCTCTCAGTCGTTCCAAACAAGCAATTGACTTTCCACCAGAGCTTTTGATGGCAAAATTAGGAGACAGTATTAGATTTGAAAACAATGCCTGGATGCCAATAGTAAGTGAGCATCATAAAGATTGACTACTACTGTTGAACTTGCTGGATGAGGCAAAACCTGATAAGATGCTAATCCTATCTCATGGGGTTTCACTCTCGGCTGAAACTAATCTCATTAAGTTAAAACTACCTGAGGCTTAAGAGAGAGGTATACACTGCCATGAGAAGTTATATTTATCCCAACCTGGAGAAGCAAAAGGGGAAAGGGGGAAAACAGTTTATATCTTGCTTTTGACTTTGTCAATTTTGAATTACTAGGTTGTTTGTATCCCTGGGGAAAGCTCACCTGGCTGTACAATTATGTACTTTATCTAATAATCAGTTACACGGACCTGCTGCAACTTCATGGATTTCTTTATCCACCTATTTGAAAATCATTTCTGGTGGAAAATAATGTTCAAATGGCAGTTGATTACTTGGGGGTAACTGAGGTCTTTTGGTGCTTCAGAAATAATTTGGAAGCTCAAACAGCATTTATCTGTGGCTGTTTTTAAAGCAATGATGAATTTTCTTAGGATGGCACAGTTGCCCTCTACCATTATATAGTCCTAGGAAGAGATGCGGCTGCTTTAAAATAGGAATTTTGAAGAGAGGTTTTATCTGTGCTTTTAACCTGCATGCTTCTTTTAAAGTTAGGTGTAACCTTTTATTGAGTGGGGAAATGAGATATGCAAAATCAATTGTCATTTGTCAGCCTGTCACTGTGAAAAAAAGAGATGGGGGAAAAACTCTGATATATAAAATTATTATTATTGACTTTAATATTGTTGAAAGAAAGCCAGGTGTTAAAACCACAGCTAGCATTTATTATTTATCACAGGCTCTTGTATTCTGCATTTAAATAACTTTCTTTTCACTGTGTATTATTAAAAAAAAGCAGACCTCATTTCCATCATTTAAAAAATGTATTTGTAACACTATCACTGGAATGATGCTCTGCAAAACATAAGATAAAAGATCTTTTTTGAATTGTTGACAGTCTTAGAATCATTATCAGTAGTGGCAGATGTAGTCACCTTCATTTCTCTTAGGAGATCCTTCTTTCAAATGCATTATTTCCCAACTTTATTGTTATCCAGAGTTATCTTGCTGTCTTTAAAAAGTGCCATCCATTCTCTCTCCTGCTCTCACATTTGGCCTGTTGGATGTCACCTGCCTTGCTTTCTTTAACTCTGATGTCACAGCCACCTTTTCAATGAAGTCTACAGCACAATTCCTGAATTTCAACACCGCGCACTGACTTAAATCCCATGAAACTGAGTATAGATTCATTGTATCCCTCATTCTTTTGTTCTTACTCTATTGTTTCTTCCATATGCGAATGTAAATTATTGTACCTGCTCTTCAAACCCAGGCAGCAAATCAGCTTCAAAAGAGGGTCATTCTGTTCTGACTCAGCCTTCGCAAGTAGTGATAAGATGTGTATTCGTGAGTAAAACAAACTCCTTTTTATAACAGACCAGTAAAAGTCCTGTCACATGGATAAACCAAAAATAAGCAAACATAATTAGTCTCAGCAAACCTGGGTTTAGCCAAGAAATCCGACTTGCTTGCTGTATACTAGAAATGAATGGTTGTCTATGACAACCGGCCATTCCCAAACCCCTCCTATTTATTTCCCAGTCAGGGAGAGGCTGGCTATTTACTACCTCTCCCTGAGAGCCAGCTTATTGATTTCCTTTGCTCTCCTCTCCTTTCCTCTCTGCGCATATATGCATCTGGGATGGGTCCCAACATTTCCTCCCCCTCACTCAGCTCAGGCCCCGAAGACAGCTGCCTCTCCACCTGGGGCAGGACGGAAGGCCCTGGCTCTGCCTATGTCTCTGATGCTGTTTCCTTCTCAAAGCCTTCCAAGGGCTCCGAAGCTGGCCCAGGCCCACCTCCACTTCATCTTACTCTGCTGGCAGCTGATGGGTCACAACACGTTCCTATACAATGTTGCTAAAGATTGGACGATGGTGGTGATGATGATTTGTTGAATTTATTATTGCCACCCACCCCAAAATGTTCTCTTGTAATCATGGGACGAAGGAAGAGATCCACACAATTGAGATCTTACCCACATTCTGGATGTGGCTCCAAGCGCTGCTGCAATTAACTGGTGATATGATAAAGTAACAGTAATAGCTTTACCTTATTTTGTCCTTGACGTTAAGCAGATAACAAGATATACCACACAAAACTGCAATATTTACCATGATATGCAAGTGAGAGTAGAAATTATTTCTCAACAAATCATGGTAATAGCAATCCTAGTTGCATTCTCTAAAGTTCAACTGGCACAATAAACACAACTAAATGATAAATAGGCAAATAAAAATCAGCAACCACATAATACTCATAACCCATTTTATTTTTCTCCTAACCACCACTAACTTCCAGAAAATAATAATACATATTCTGGTTATCTTGGAAGGTCAGGGTGAAATAATGACAAAAGTGCCACTATTCTTTGCCATTGAACAACCTTGCTGTTATCCTCTTTTTAATACTATTAACTCATGCTCTATTAAAGCTATTAAGTGCATCCGGAAAAGTCATATTCTCTCTATTAATTTAATTCAGAAGAATCTTTGTTTTTGTCCTTTTTCTGTCCTGTCTCATCCCTGCCTCTTTTGGAGTGCAACCACAGGCATGCTGTTCAAAGACTACATGTGATCCTCAGCCTGAAAAACATTACCGACCCCTAGCATGGAAGGAGAAAGAAAGAGCATCAAATAATAGTGCCTCATTATTAAAAAAGTAACATTTTCAAAAGCCAACACACTGGGTTAATAGCTTGCCCTGTAGGGACAATAATTAGTCAGGAGCAATTGTAGACCAATTAAAGTAATAATAAAATGTGAACTGAAAACTCCTCCTTTTTGTCTTAGCTTTGTGGTTTCTGAATTTATTAAAAAATAAAAGGGGAATATTAAGACAACCCATGGACACATTATCATTGATTTATTGGAGGGTTTTTTGGTAATAAATTAAAGATAATTTAGCTGTTCGGAGAACAAATCTTTTGTATGATGTTAACAAAAAGTAGTCTCTGTATAGTTCAAACGGTTTTGGATATATTAAGCAAAACTTTGTAGGAAATTGGAGTCAAAAGATATCTTGCAATTAAACCCACAGTGGAAGACATAATTACGGCAGAACATTTGAATGCTCTATTCCTGATTTTTTTCTAACTTCTTATGAAACTATCTTCCACTTTAAGTACATCTTTACATGAAACCCAGTTTTGGAAACTGGGTTTCCAAACTGAAACCCCACTGAAACCCAGTGAAGAGTTTCACACGTTTGAAGATTTGGATTTAACATGTGCCTAATTCATTCTGACCTGATCTGTTTTTCAGATTGAGTCATGAATTTGAGATGGACAGCCATATACATCTAATTAATTAATGTTCATTGGAACACACTCATCTTGTCATTTGCATTTGAGGGACAGGTGAATTCTTTGGAAAAACTTACATTTTTAAAAATAGTAACAGTAATAAATTTTGCAGATCGATATCCTTGATTTACTTCCAGAAAGAAGGAAATATATATTTTTTCAAGGAATTCAATTCAAGGCAATAAATAATAAAGATGTGCACAGTACTTCAAAGGCACAGAGTGCATGATAAAGCAAGTTGTGCAATGATGTTTGTGGCAATGCATTAAACTAGGCAAATTGGGAGTCCAATTTGATGTATTTCCTTTATTAACAGAAATAGTTTTAATGGGAGGAGGAGGAATTGCGACTGCTGAAGGACTTACATTGGGATTTTCTTTGTTTTTAATTTGTTGATTGTATTTCATTTTGTTTTAATCCTAATTACAGAAGAGGAATTGTATATTGCTCAAATTTGGTTGTGATTGGAGTAACTTATAACCATCCCCAAATGCACAGGTATATTATATAGATGGTACTTGGTTAAATAGTAATAACTGCGAGAGGGATCTTGGAATCCTAGTAGACAGTCATTTAAATATGACCCAGGATTGTGCTGCAGCTGCCAAAAAAGCCAACACAGTCCTAGGCTGCATTAACAGAGACATAGAACCAAGATTGTGTGAAGTGTTAATGTCATTTGATAATGCCTTGGTAAGACCACACTTGGAATATTGCATCCAGTTTTGTTCACCACGATATAAAAAAGATATTGAGACTCTAGAAAGAGTGCAGAGAAGAGCAACAAAGATGATTACGGGATTGGAGGCTAAAACATATGAACGGTTGCAGGAATTGGGTTTGTCTAGTTTAATGAAAGGAAGGACAAGGGGTGACATGATAGCAGTGTTCCAATATTTGAGGGGCTGCCACAAAGAAGAGGGAGTCAAGCTATTCTCCAAAGCACCTGAGGGCAGGATAAGAAGCAATGGCCAAGGAGAGAAGCAATCTAAGACTAAGGAGAAATTTCCGGTCAGTAAGAACAATTAATCAGTGGAATGACTTTCCTCCAGAAGTTGTGGATGCTCCAACACTGGAACTTTGCAAGAAGAAATTGGACAACCATTTGTCTGAAATGGTATAGGGTTTCTTGCTTGAGCAGGGAGTTGGACTAGAAAACCACCAAGGGACCTTTCAACTCTGTTATTATCTTATTCTTTTATAAGTACTGGAATTGCAGTACACTCAGAGTAACTTTGGAGGTGTTTTACCCCTCACCAATCCCTCATGAGAAAAATTCCATAGGAATTTATACATTCCCTGGTAACAAGCCAGAAGGAAAATATACATTCCCTGGTAACAATGCAAAACATAGATATTTAATAATAACAGATGTTTTGGCAAGTATTTTAAAAATTCAGGATCCAAAGTGGAACGAGAAAGCTAAACACTGATTATGTTATAAGGTGGGCTTGCATGCGACCTATTAATTCTGAGTGACAGGCCAACATTATTATTTTCTTTAACAGAATTGCTTACTGAGTAAGATAATTCACATACCAGCAATGTGGCATGGTGCCAGGAAATTATCCATGTTCTGCTGTTAAGTTTTGAGTAGAAATGCTTTTGTGAGCTTCTTGTTTAATTACTATTACTCTTATGTTTGAACTGGGTTACAAGTAGGACACAATGACCTAGGAAGGGATCTTGATAAAGGACAAGGTGGGGTTTCTGTACATCAAATGCTTGGTTGCTGAAATTAGAAGTGTGTGTGTGTGTGTGTGTCTGTGTGTGTGTGTGTGTTGGGGCGGGGTGGGGTGGGGAATGTGTCACAGTAGTCTTAACACAGAATCTCATTAAAGCGGCTGTCAGTGTTCTTCTATTTTACCATCGCTTCCTCAGTTCCATAAGATGCAACTGTCATTTTGAGTGAACATCGTGCCAAAGAGGCATTTACAAATAAATGAAAAATGTCACAACTGATTTTCCTGGTTTTGGAATATGGGGTGTCAAGCTTTGTCACCAACTGTCTGTGTTACTTCCCCTTTTCCAGATTTCCCAGGTGAACATCAGGAAATACTTTTTTGATGGTGGTGGGCTTGAGTTTTGTCTCTGATCTTTGGCTATTTTGGGGGGTAGTTATTTCTTTGGGGGTTCTGCAAAGAGACTCCCCTGGTTTGTCTCCCCATTTTTGTGAGCGGGCAAGGAAAAGCAATCATGTTTTTAGCATGACAATCTTTGCAGCAGAATTGTTAGCAAAGAGATGCTGATAATTCACAAAGGTTTTGTCCCTCCCACTCTCATTTTTGAGCACTTACAAGGATATTGCATACAGCATCTGCTTGTTTATAGAAGTCGTGCATTTTCTTGCCTGTATTACATTCCAGTTCTTTAAATCTAATTGTTGGCAATTCTTTTAAGGTGCATTTTCCTATTGAAAGAAAATGTTCCTGCATGTTTATGTCATTAGAAAATTATGCAGAAGGACGAAAAATTGTAGAAAATTGTCTGTGGTACAGAACAATATACAAATTTAAAAAATGTGCATTACATATTTATACTGTAGATTCATTTTGTAGAACTGTAGAACTCTTTTTTACTCAGGAGTTTTTATTCATTATTTATAAAAAAAAAAATTATACAGCGGCCCAACTTGTGCAAAGGTGACTCTGGGTGGATTACAGCATTTAAAAATCAACCCTCCATCCCCTTTGGCAGCAGCTATACAACCAAATCAGCCACTTGATCAGCATCTTCTCCATTGTGGTCCTCAGGCCTGCTGACAAAACTGTGTTTTTAGGGCCTTTCAGAAAAGCAACAGAGTGAGGACCACCTACACCTCGGTGAGAATAATGTTCCATTAAAAAAAAGGGCCACCACCAAGGAGGCCCTTTTTCATAGTCCCATTAGATGTCCATCTCTAATCAATGGGATCTGTAACATGTCCTGCCTTGACATCTTGATGGGTTGGAAGAATGTAGTAGGGGAGAGATGATCCTTCAAATATTCTGATCCCAAGCCACATGCTGCTTCTTTGGTAGAGGTTAGTGCTGCCTCTTTGATTATGATGGTTAGTTAAGGGTAATGCAACCCTTCAGATAAAAAGGCAAAAAGAAGTATTTTCCAGCATGTGTGAGACAAATGCTGCCTGCAGTTCCTCAAACCAATGTAAGCCAGGGAAAGTTATTGTTATTCATTAAAGAGGAATGCTAGCACTGGATGGCCAAAATCCAAACTTTTGCTGAATGAGAGAAAGGACTTTGCTGCCATCAGTTGGCCATTCAGATTTTTGCAGATGTGATGGGTCTCCTCTAAAGAGTTTCTGTGTTTGCACTCTTGTACCTCTGAATAAGACCTTTTTGCATTTAATTTTGAAACACTGGCCTAATGATTACCCTGTGCGTGGTGACTTAGAATAATAACAAGTCAATATAACAATTAAAAGCATTGATACAGTCATTGAAACAGAGCAAAACAAAATGCCCACAGTAATTAAATGAAAAAAAAAAGATATATGTCAGCTTATTCAAATATTAACAGAGAGAGACAGAGACAGAGCGAGACAGAGAGACATGTAAATAGAGAAACTTAGTCCACATCCCATCTGGTAGAAGAGAACTTTCTGCTTGGAAAAGAGAGGTATCAAGAGACCTTTTCTCCCTAGGAAATCTAAATAATTTTTTCATGGATCCTGCTGGAAGCAAATTTGAATGCCAGTGAATCTATACAAAATTAATGCTAGCACGGCTAGTGTTCTTCCTTTCCCAGAGAACAATACATGATGTATATCAATGAAGGAAGCATTTGCTGTTTTCAAACGTACAGAGTGGGAAAGGCATATCCATCATTTTTAAAAATTAAAATTGTATTACAGCAAAACATGACTGTTCGCTTGATCTCAACACACGGGAACATGATAGCAATTGTCTGATCTTGTTCATGCTTGAAAGCGAAATAACATCAAGCTTGGTCAGTGCTTGGTAGAGACTTCTGGAAGGGCAGCACTGTAGACTTGGAAGCAACCTGCCCCACCAAACAAACAGAAGAAAGTAGCAAACTGTATCTGCATTGCTAAATGCAGTCATCAAGTGAACTCATGTGGAAAAATAGACTCTCTTACTTGCAATTTACAGTCTACAATCTTCTTCCTCAACACTTACTGAATTGGCTGAACTGATCATACATAGGTCATTCCAGGAGGGGCAGGAGATGAGAAGAAGTTTGTTTCCCCCCCACCTTTGCTTTTTTAAAGTGGCATTATTGTAAGTAGGTTGTAATTTTTGAAGGTTAAGCAAAGGTGAAAGAGATCCCTTAGCCATTAAGTACTTTAAAAAAAAGTAGTGTTATTCAACCTGAGGAAAGGAAGGAAGGAAGGAAGGAAGAACAGTTTCATTTGAGTCTGGAAAGTATTTGGTGTCTAGTAGAACTTTTCCATTTACCATCAGCAGTTTTCAATCAGTTCTGAACAGCAGCCTTTGGTCAATGCTGTAGCAATAAGATAGTTTGGAATTGATCAAAGTTGTTCTTTATTATCTATAAAAAAATTATTTTTTTCTAAATAGCTTGGAGGGGGGGAAACTAAATACAAAATGTCCTATTGCTATTTATACTTATTGTTGAGTTTAAGCTTAAAGTGATTGCTTGATTCCTGTATTTTTAATATTATTGCAAAAAAAACTCCAAGTGGTATGAGCTGGGCAGCATAGAAACATGGTGAAATGACTAAATAAATAGGTAAGCAAATAATGCATGCAATGCTATGCATATGGTATTTCTTTCTTGGCAAGAAGTTATGCCTCACCATAAGTTACAAAATGAAGTATACATCTGATAGCTGCTCACAAAAATTTTATGCCCCAATAAAATTGGTTAGACTTAAAAGCACTCCCAGACTTTGTATATATCGAGTACTCTCCTCCCACCCCCTTTTCAACAGTCAAATCTTTTATTCTATTAAAAGAAATGCAAAGGAAGAAAAACACCTACATTCATTTAAATGGTACAAGAGAATATTGTTTTTCCGGTATCAGTTGCTAAGCTTGCAGTAATAATCCTGGATTTAAATTTTAAATGGAAGATATAGATATTGCATACTTAACACATGCTTGTAGGGAAGCACACCAGTCTCTCATTGGGAGAGCTAATTTCTACTAATGGGAGGTATCAGTTTATAAGTATGGCATCTGGTTAGGCCTTCAGTTAGGGTTGTCAAACTCAAGGCCCGTGGGCCAGATGCAGCCCACGGGGCCGACCTGGAAATATCAAGGGACCGGCCTGTGATGCCTCTGGCAGCTAAAACAGCCTGTGTGTGACTGCCTCATTTTCACCCTCCATGGCCTCCTGCAGCACTCTTCTGGCTGAAACTGGGTTGAAAACCAGGCTGAAAAACGGACCCCAAATAGTCCAAAAACCAGGCTGAAAACAGGCTAAAAAACGGGCTGAAAAACAGGCCGAAAATGGCCCGAAAACAGGCCACATGGCCCGTTTTCGGCCGGCAGAGTGTTGCAGATGGCTATGAAGGGCAAAAATGAGGCACAGGGGGGCTGCACGCGGACCCCCCCACACACACACACCCCATTTTGGCCATCCAGGTGCTGCAAGAGGCTCCCTCCACCCCGTCCCACCATCCCAGCTGGCCTGCAGAGGAGAACTACAATGCTGATCCAGCCCTCAAAGAAATCCAATTTGACACCCCTGGCCTACAGAATAATCCATTTTAAAGCAGCAGAAAGCCTTAAACAAAGATCAGAACCCAGACTAAGAGAGCAAATATAACCCCTTAAATCTGTTGCCTAAATGGGTTTAGGTTATGGCAGAATACCTTTGAATAAACAGATGGAGTCCAGTGAGTTAATTTGACAAATCTGATTGGAAGTACCAATGAATCATTTTTTTAAAAAATCTATGCTGATTCCTCAGGTTTTAGAGCAAAATCAAATTATAGTTCTCACACTATTTGGATCACAAATACATTTTTTGGGGGGTTGCTAGGCAACATTTTTGCAGGTCTGCTAATCTGGCCAACACCTTGATTAACCCTTATTACCATACCTTTATAAATCTGGAAGGAGAAACAAACTTCACTTGCTTGTATGATCTCCCATCACTGTCAGTGCAATTTTAGTGGGACACCTGGCACACTGTTTACAAACTGAATCTATACTTGACTAAAACTCTTGTCATGACCTTTTAACTGGGCAAAATGGTGTATCATAAGACAAGTTTTTAACCAAATGGGGTAACTTAGAGAATGTGTTCAAAATCTAGGACCTAGGACCGCAAAGGAATTTAGGAAATTTAGGAAAGCTGTGGCTCCTTCAGTACTACTGGCTGTTGACAGAGCCATGTGATCTCCATTTTTAATATTCTGTGACAGTTTCCCAGCCATTCTCACAATCCCTCACTCCTTCCCCCAAACTGCAGCAGTCACTTATCTGCCTGCTGGAAAGGGGAGGGGAAGGGGAAGGAAGGAAAGAAGGAAGGAAGGATGGATCATGGATTTGTGAGGTATTTGAAGGAACAACAAAGATAGAATTAAGTAAGATACTTTTATTCCAAAAAATTAACATTAACAAAGCTACTACTCTAGATATTTTAGTCACAGATACTAGTTTTATATGAGGGGTATCCTTGTGTAAAACCTTTAGAGACAAAACAAGTGGGAATTTAGTAAAATTAGCAAAGAAACATAAGGTGATATGATGTATCTGTTCTTAGAAGGGAATTCCAGAGAGATAACAGTGGCTTTTAATGAGATTTCCATTAAAAAAAACCTAGAAGAGGAAGATGTTTGATAGTTGCTCTACTTTGGGATGCTTGTCTTATCTTGTCAATTAACACTCATTTAAAAAAGCTTCTTCAAGGGTAATTTTTAATTGCTTATAAAATACATGCTAAATGCTTTTATAGCAACCATTCGTTTTTCACAGCCCATTATTAAAATAAAATGCTAATAAAAAGAACTACTGAAATACTTCTTGATAGCTTTAAACAAACATCCACTATTCCTATCAGTCTCAACCAGCAGACATAAGATTACATGAATTGTAGTGAACAATGGATTTCATTTCACTGTTTTTTTTTTTTTTGCTCTGCAGGAATAATTTATCTATCACAATGCGACTCTGCCTTTAAAAATAGGGTCACCGAATCTATTTTCAATCAAGCAGATCCGCTACATAAGTAGTGCTCTAGTCAATGTTCACGAGAATTATCTCAAAAGGAGAAATTGCTGTATCATTCATGTGGCTGACCAACCAATCATACCTTTATTATTGCATATTCATTAAGGTTGAGAAAGTTAAATATAAACCAGTGAAATGTACTGTTGCTTAATTGCAGAAAGAGATCAACAACTGGCAGAAATAAACATGAAATGTAGATTGTGGTTGCTACTGTTGGAAGAAAACTCCAGTCTGGTTCCAAGGTGGGATAAAGGTACTGGAAGTAAAATGGAGGCTAATTGGAAGGACTCTGTTTATGGATGAACAGAACCAATAACAGCATATAGTTCTGGGACAGCTGACAAATTGGTTTGATTGGTTTGGATTTTTATAGGGTTCTGAGATGCTCCAGGAGATTGTGCAATGTAGTGAGCCTTGTGTCTTTTGCTATTCTAATGGTGGTATGTTAATCCTATTTTGTCCTAAAAGTCCTGTCCTGTCCTTCTTAATCCCATCATCTGGAATTCAACATGTTTTGTTTGTGAATAGATTGGCCCAGTCTTTCTTAATGGACACAAAATATCCATCTCTAAAGACTTCAGGTATCTGCTGGAGGCTGTTGGGGCTGCTTACTGGCTTTGTTAAGATTTTTTTCTCCATTTCTCTTTTGGGGAAATATAGTATTCTGCCTCTTTTAATATTTTCCAAAATATTACATTCTCTAAGAGCAGGGGGAGGGCGCTTCCCAAACTAGCTATTGCTGAAATGATGTCTAGTTCATTTCATTTGACACAATAAATATGCACTGATGTTTTGCTTTTTCGTCCGGATCTAAATCTGAATTTGGCAATAGATAGCATTGTAACTAACAGAGCCGAATCATCTATAGTAGTGTTTTTCAATCTAGTGACTTTAAGAAATGGGGACTTCAACTCCCAGATGTCAGCTTTGGAAGCCATATTGAGACCAGATGCTTCCATACTGCCACATTCTTGAGCTTGGGAAAATGGGAGGGGGGAATTTCTTGGAGTGTATATGGTTAGACATGATAACATTCTTCTTCTAAGTCAAGGTCATGTTATTTCTGCACCTCGGTGAGGGAAAGTCTCAAGTTGGGACAGATGGTGATTGGGCCATGTGATGTGGTGATGGGTGTAAGGAATAGATTTGTAGTTTTTACTTATTGCAAGGAACCCTGGAACTTTCAGATTCCCCAGATGTGCCAGTTTACTATCCAAATAAAAGATGCCTGTCTCGGAATTATTTGTTGGAGTGGAGGTTTTCTGGAACACTGACACCAGAATTCCTCAGCTAGGAATTCCTTAAAGTCATTGAGGTTGTAAAATGCTGAAGGACTCTCTTTTTTTTCTCCCAGAAACCCTCTGGGTTTATACTGTGGTCTCATGGTATAGCAGGTATCTTAGGTTATCAGCTTGGTTCCAACACCAGTATTCCAGTGAGATGGCATTCTCTACCTTGCAACTTCCGGCAAAAATGTATTCATGAAATGACTTCCCTCCAGAAGTTGGGAGCAATTCCCAACACTGGAGGCTTTTAAGAAGAGATTAGACAACCATTTGTCTGAAATAGTATAGGGATTGTATAGAGCTTCCTGCCTGAGCAGGAAGTTGGACTGGAAGACCTCCAAGGTCCCTTGCCACTCTGTTAATTCTGTTATTCAGGCAGAATTTAAGAAAAAATAGTTCTCTCCCTCCATCACTGTCACAAGAAACATAAAATATAAAATAATTGTATTTTGTAAAATCCTTATGAGTAGTATATATCCTCCTCAATCTTGGGTCTTCTACTAGACTCTTGGGAATTTGAAAATTCTTCACAGTATCTCAGCTGTTCCTAATGCTGCAGTCTTCAATCATGATCCTGATGACCTCATCGTTTCCTCTAGATTTCTGTGTCAGCTTTGGAAACCATATTGAGATTCGATGCTGCCACAAGCCTGAGAAAGTGGGAGGGGGGATTCAATTGCGTATCTCTAAGTAGGCAAAATAAAATTCTTTTGTTAGTTCAAGGTCATTGAGTATGACGCAGAATGAAATAAGAATCTTACTTTGGGACAGATCATGATTGGGCCATGTATTGTGATGACGGCCAAGGGGGGATGGATTTGTAGTTTTGAATATTGTAAGGAAGCCTGAAAACTTTCAGATTCGGGATTCCACAGATGTGCCAGTTTCTATCCAAATAAAGGTATCTCTGAGATATGTCTGTCTTGGAGTTATTGATTGGAATGGAGGTTTGCTGGAACGCTGATATTCTGTTCATTGAATTCTCCATAACTTGGGGGGAAAAAATCTTATTGAGATAGAATTTTATTAGATGAATGAATGAACGAATGAATTCTTTATTGGCCAAGTGTGATTAGACACACAAGGAATTTGTCTTGGTGCATAGGCTGTCAGTGTACATAAAAAGAAAAGATACATTCATCAAGAATCATAAGGTACAATATTTAATATAGTCATAGGGTACAATAAGAAATCAAATCATACTAGGAAACAGTCAATAAAAATTGTAAGGATACAAGGAACAAAGTTACAGTCATACAGTCACAAGTAGGAGGGGATGGGTGAAGGAATGATGAGAAGATTAATAGTGATAGTAATGCAGACTTAGTAAATAGCTGGACAGTGTTGAGGGAAATATTTGTTTAGCAGAATGATGGTGTTTGGGAAAAATCTGTTCTTGTGTCTAGTTGTTCTGGTGGGCAGTGCTCTATAGCGTCGTTTTGAGGGTTAGGGTTAGGGTTAGGGTTAAGGTTAGGGTGTACAGGGCTCTTTGGTTTAATCCTTCCAGTGCAGATAGCCCTTGACTTACAACTACAATTGAGCCCAAATTTTCTATTACTAAGTGAGACTGTTGTTAAGTGAGTTTTGCCCCATTTTATGACCATTTGTACCATGTACCAGTTAAGTGAATCAATTGTTGAGTTAGTAACACAATTGTTAAGAGAATCTGGCTTCCCTATTGACTTTGCTAGTTAGAATGTCACAAAAGGTAAGCACATGATCCAGGACCATGCAACCGTCGTACATATGAAACAGTTATCACCCGTCTAAATTTTGATCACATGACCATAGAGATGCTACAATGGTCGTAAGTGTGAAAACAATCATAAGTCACTGTTTTCAGTGCCTTGTCATCTGTTCACTAAACAATCCATGCGTGCATATCTGTGAAATCAACAACAGTGAATCTTCCACTGGTATGTTGATAAATAACAGTGTAACATCAAACCTGACCACGTTGTAATTAATAATGTTAAGTATTTCTAAGTGACTTTTTTTAAACAGTGGATGTTTGTTTTCCAATAAAAGACTTCACATTGTACTGTGACACTTAGTTATTCAATGCTGCTGAAAATGGGGCACAGTAGATTGTCTTTTAAAAACTTGTATAATCTAGGTTGGTTGGACATGGTACAAAAACTTCACTGTTTGCCTTTTGGAATATGAGATTGTTTGTGAACAACCCCATGCTTGTTATTCAGTCATAGTAATGGAAATTTTCTGTATGATTCAGGATCCACCAAGTTTCAAATCTTATTGTTGACATTTGTTCTGTTTATTGCAACTCTGGCATTCATTGTGTCTGTCTTCAAATAATATATGCATTTCTTTTTGGTTTCCTAATGATGTTTTCTCCTATTTTGGAGATATTTCATACTGATAATATTGATACTTCTAATGTTCAAAGAATCTCCAATCTATTCCCTGCATTTACAGTTTATAACTTCCAAGTGTTTGTCTCCTCTTGAAATGTTTTTTTTTTCCCCTTTGCAATAATTTTCTCTATATGCAATGGGTGGAAAATTGATTGATTGAAAAAGGTATTTTGCAGTATTTCTGATGTTCAAATGGAAGTGAATATTCCCTCTAGGCCTTCATTATATTATTTTCCTTTCTTCATATGTTAGTATTTTGAAATAGGCAAGATCAGGAAATAGGAATCACTTGATGTCTTGGAATGGGGTTAAAATTTTATAGCAGAATCTGGAAAGAATGTCAAAATCCTTCTCTACTTCAGCTTATACCTGTCACAATCAATGCAGAGTTGTTTTGTGTTTCCCACATTTTTTTTACTTTACTAGGACTCAAATATCTTTCCTGATCATTATCTTTATGCTTCTCTGAATTAAATTGTATTGGATCAGATGACCTGCATACTGAAGGATTTTAAAGGGTGCTTTATTTTTAATAATTATCCCCAACAGAAATCCCACTAAAGAAAATTCCAGTAAAATTGCCATTGGTGATATGTGGGTTTAAAGTTCTCATTGAAGTTATGAGATGTCTACGGGGTTTATCTAAATATCCTGGGTTTTTCTTCTTCTTCTGGATCACCCTTTCCGTTAATCTGCAAGTACTGGCCTTCATAGAAGATATATCTGGAATAAGAATATAATAAAGGAACTGAAGCAGAGGTGGTATTCAGCAGGTTCTGACCAGTTCTGGAGAACTGTTAGTAGAGTAGTTTTGAGTAGTTCAGGGAACTGGCAAATACCACCTCTGACTGGAGATTTTATAGTATCCTTCCCTTGCCACGCCTTCCAAGCCACGGCCACAGAACCGGTATTAAAACAATTGGAATCCCACCACTGAACTGAAGGAACTTTTCAAAAAGGACTTTTACCATTTGGAAAGGGACAGCCTGAAGATTGAAACATGATGGGATAAACAAGTATGCTCATTACTACATGATGACTCAACAGTTAAAGACCCTGAGCTTGTCAGCTGACAGCCTGGGTTCAAGACCCGGGTGTTACTTGCCCTAGCTTCTGCCCATCTACCAGTTCGAAAACATCCCAATGTGAGTAAATTAATAGGTACCACTTGTACCACTTATTAACAGTATTCCATGCACCTTAGGCATATAGCCAGGCTGGCCACATGAACCTGGGAATTGTCTTTGGACAACCCTGGCTCCCTTGGCCAAGAAATGGAGATGTGGAATGTAGAGTCGGACACAACTGGACCAGGAATCCTTTATCTTTACTACAATACAGTAAATTTAAATTTGCTACAGGAGATAATGTAAAATAAAAATGTAATCCCCAAGAAAACAGAAAGAAGCTTGTCTCAAAAGGGAAAAGTTTGAAAAATTAGAAGGCAAAGTCACTTGTACATTATTTTTGATAATGTATCTCTCCCTTAGTAGTGAGATTATCACTTTAGATGCTTTAGGGTGGAATATTTCTTCATGTTTCTTCTACAGTTGAAACCATTTCTCTATGCTTGCAAACTTCTGATCCAAAGGAACGATCTGGTGGACCTCATAGTTCTCTCTCTTTTCAGATACTCTTATGTCCTTTCCAAGTTTGCAAAAAATTAAAACAAAATTTAAATCTGGTTCAAAAGTTGCAGAAAAATCAAACTAAAATTGCACATGAAGACACAATCTTACTTTATTGTATATCTTAATGCACACACACACATACACACACTTACTATATTTACTATATTATTTTATACAATGTGTAAAAATATTAGGGAGTTGGTCTAGTATTACTATACATATAAGTTCATTCACCGACTTATTTTAGAGTATTTAAATTAATCCATTTAAGCCATATAAATATGGATTAGTTAAGCAAATCAGAAAGGAGCTGCAGCCTTAAATGCTACAATGGGGTATCTTAAAAGGGCTCATAAGGCAGCAGAATATTTTTAAGTAGTGACTATTTTCCAGTAGAGATCAAAAGTAATTAAAAAGAACCATAAGTAATCCTTTAGCATTGCACGTTAATTCCAAAAAGAAGTGAAATAATCTTCTCTCATTGTATGGTAATTCACAACTCAGCCTGTTAATTCTAAAAGGCTGTATTTTAATCCTGCAGAATAATATAAGGTCCCCATACATATAGCTATCACAACTTCTTTCTTTGCCTAATAAATAAAATAAGACTATATGATGATTCTTTTAGGCAAAAATAATTACCTTCAGAATTAATTGAAATTAATTTTGAGTCTGACGTCATTGTACCTTGACAACTGGGTTTGTTTACAATAGGGTTTTCCCCTTAATTATATAGTATTTTAATCATTGTATATATATTATTAGCCAATCATTTAATCCATGTTATGGGATATAAATTCAAATTTAGCAAATAAAGTAAACGAATAAACAGATGCACTGCTTATTCTGACAACCAGAATCAGGTCAGCTGGATCTGGATGCATAGGTAAGATGTACTGCAATGATGTCAACCCTGAAGGGAACTTGGCTGAGGCCATCTTGGAGGCTTCAGGGTTGCCACAAAGCAGAAGAAGGGGCAGGGAGGGGGGAATAGCTAAATGGGGTTTTGTAGTAAAACAGGAAAGTTTTCCTATGGGAACCAAGGACATTCCAACAGGTAGCTGGTCAGGGGAGGAGTGAAGTAACCAAGCAACCGGCCAGCACCTTGATTGGACAGCATGACCAGTGACTTGGGGAAAAGGGGAAGAAGCTTTTAGTTTTTAATTAGGTGAAAGCCGCGGGAACTTTCAGAGTCAGTTTTTACCAGTTGTGCCAATATGATATATCCAATAAATTGTTCTTTGAGGAACTTGCTTGCCTCAGAGTTCTGCTTTCTGTGGGTGCATTACTCGGAACGCTGACAAATGAATTATATTATCTTATATATACTTGGATCATATGAACAGCACTGCAATCTTTGCTGTTGCCTTATTTTGTCTATCTGGAAAGTTTTAAAAGAAAAGAAAAAGAGGGTGGGAAAATAAAATAATTAACAGTTGATCCTCTTTGCTAGCAGTCAAATGAGACATCAAAGGGTAATCAAATATAGGGACAGAAATTGGATCTGGATCTATTCTTAGATTTCTGTAAGATTTTTTTTATCAGATTGATAAATATTAACTTTCCATTTTCAATAAAAACAGCCATTGGATAATTTTGTTGTAGTGTGATCAATCACACTAGGTGAAATGAAGAAATTTGTGTTCACCAGGCTAGAGTAGGCTAGAGATTATATTTAATTTGTAATGACAAAACTGAATTCTAGATTTAAAATATTTAAATGAAAATATGTGACTTTTATACCAGGCACTGAATCTGGATTTTTTTTCTAGTTTAGATTTTTTTTTTTAAAAAAAAGAAGTGTAAATGTTGCTCACAATAGATTGGAAATGAATCAACAGTTGGAAACTAATCAAAGAGAAAAGCAACCTGGAATTCAGGAGAAACTTCTTAACAGTGAGGACAATTGACCAGTGGAACAGCTTTGCCTTCAGAAGTTGTGGGTGCTTCATCACTGGAGGTTTTTAAGAAGAGACTGGACAGCCACTTGTGTGAAATGGTATATGGTCTCCTGCCAGAGTAGGGGCTGGACTATTAGAAGACTTCCAAGGTCCCTTCCATTTCTATTCTATTCTAATATAATCCTTGTGAGCCTTTCTAGAATCCACAAGCCTTGTTTAGTTTTACTACCATGCATCCTACCAAGAGCACAGTCTAGACATTACATCATAGAACATCTCCATAGCTTGGAGATGTTCTAGTCCATCCACCCACCCATGTTACTATATTTTTTTGAGAATGTTTTGATATCGGTTACCATGTATCTCAACTGGTCTGCATCAATGGTAAGATTCAGCCAGTTCGCACCACTTCAGGAGAACAAGTTGTTAACTTTCTGAGCAGTTTGGTGAACTGGTTGTTGGAATAAATCATTAGGGTAGAGAACCGGTTGTTGAATTATTTGAATCCCACCCACTGGTCTGCATTGGTTTTTGTTTTGGAGGTATAACAAGCAGTGTTACTCAATTTTGGGAACTTTATGAGGGGTGGACTTCAACTCCCAGAATTCCCCCGGCAGAATTCTGGCTGAGGAATTCTGGATGTTGACGTCCACCCATCATAAAGTTCCCAAGATTGAGAAACACTGGCTAACAGTAACTATTTAAACAAATAGCTGAAGATATTAAAAGAGTTAAGAATTGCAAACCTGAAGCATAATTCTATTGGCTTGATTTAAAAACAAAGCAAATCCTGTATGTGTATTTTGGTTCCTTGACTGAGAAACCAGTTAAAATGGATAACATGAAACAGGAATTAACATAAAAAAAATAGTGAAACTAAGTTAAATTTTAGGTGCACCAGGCAAAGCCTTATTAAAAAGCCTGCAGGTTGGGTCTGCTGATGTGATTCGTTCAGAGAATGAAGGTTCCCCATCAAATTTTATGTAACTCCAGGAGTGCTTTGAATATGCCTATTAAAATATCATTTTGGTTGCCTTAATATCAATGGTTTATAACAATTACAAATTTATAGAAGACTACTGTGCATTAGTATATTAGATTTATGTTATTCAGACTTAGAAGGAACAGATTATGATGTCTGCTTTGCAGACTCAGTCTGGAAAGTATTGAAATTGTTTTTTGTTTTTTTTTATCTCTCCTGGCAAAAGAGATCCTGGTCTGGCAATCTGAATCTTGATATGTGCTATTATGGATTTTAATATAAATCTACATATAACTTAATGAGAATTTTCTTATTTTATGATTTTCAGATATTGGGAAAAGAACCAAAATCTGTCTCCTTTTATTTGTATATTTTAATATTAATTTTAAATACTGATTGTTTTTAGTTTTATTATGAATGTTTTTTATAGTGATTGATTTTATATTGTAGTTTTATTTGGTTGCTGTACACCATCCAGAGTCACTTCTGGTGAAATGGGCAGCTATATAAATTTGTTTTAAAAAATAAAATTAACAAATAGACAGATAAATTTTTGTTGGTCTAGGCTAGGACAAACTTAACCCACGTTGAAATCTCATTACTAATCACCCAAATGTTTTTCTTCCCTTGGAATGAGAGTCATCTTTAAAGTAGATTTAATGTAAATCTAGTTAAAACTGTAAAAGCTGAATTCTTAATAAGTCATTTTAGAATGTCATATTGTCAGTTGTAAAATGACTACAATAACATTTTGGCCTCTGTGAATGGCTTGCTTACACTAAAACTCAGAATCATGGGGATAATTTCAAAGCAATTAATGAATCATAAAGGAAAAACTACTTTAAAAATAACTAATGCCATAAATATTGTAAATTTGTAATGGATGAAAATTCCTTTGCCGTGTCATTTAGGAAGCCTATTTAGCAGAATCAATTCAAGAAATTTCACTGGAAATGCACATCTAAGTAAACACTTATTATAGGTACTGTAAATGCTTTAAAAGAGATAAAGGAAGCATTTTGTTAAAAGCCTCAGGTTAGATATTATTTGATATGATGGTCCATAAAGAGTAGATAATCTATTAGTTATGACAGTTAATGTTATGCTTGCCTGAAAATGAGAATGAATAAGGAACTGAAAATAGTCGTGGAGTCCTCAGTGCTCTCTAAACTTGGTTGTTTGTTTGCAGACATTTCATTACCTGACGAGGTATTATCATCAGTGCTAATGGGTGTGCGGTTTGCTCCTTGTTACAATAGGTTGCCCTGCCACTGTTGTTTTCTCCTTGATAGTTCCTTGTTTTGGATACTATAATAACATCACAGTTTTGTCTTCCTTCTGGGTAAATAGGCAAAATACTAAACTCATTATCAAGCTGGAACAAATCATTTTTTTAAATATTTCTAATAACATTCATAACCTTCTGGGTCAACATGGCCCAGGCTACCAGGGTACCCTTTTGCTGTGAAGATTCCAATTTGACATTTTTAAATTATTATTGAAAGGAACCAACAATGAAGGCAGAGGAAACAGAATGTCAGCGTTCCAACTAACCAACTCCAAACCAATAAACTCTGAGACAAGCATTTCCTCAAAGTTCCATTTTATTAGAGTTGTCATATTGGCACATCTGGGAAAACCCGAATCTGAGAGTTCCGGGTTTTTCCTTCCCAAAAGAGAAATGAAAGATCCATCCCCTGCACCCATCAGTCCATCACATGGCCCAATCGAATCTTTGTCCCAACTGGAGACATTCCTCCAGACACTCCTCTCCAGGTGCAAGGCAACATGTCCTTGACTCTCTGAGAAAGAATGTTGTTGTGTCTAATCTACCTCAGTATGAAATCCCCACTCCCAAATTCCCAGACACCAAATGTGGCAGCCTCAAAGTTTCCAAGTAAAATATGGCTTGTAAGGCTGACACAGAGAGTATTTACACTCTTTTAAGTATACAATATCTGGCAACCCCTCCTGCTTCCTGGCACATTTAAATGGCAGTGGCTGAAAAAGGGACTTTTCCATAGCAAATATCATAACTCTATGGCATATTTCTTCTGCTTCTAAATTCTACTGATGCTTTTTCCCTTGATTTTTTTTTTAATTCTTCCTTCGGAAGTGTGCTTGTACAGGTAGTCCTTGACTTACAACAGTTCATTTAATGAATGTCCAAAGTTACAACGGCACTGAAAAAAGTAACTTATAATGGTTTTTCACACTTACAAACTTTGTAGTATCCTCATGGTCAAAGGCTTGGCAACTGGTTCATACTTATGACTGTTGCTTTGTCCCAAGGTCATGTGGTCATTTTTTGCAACCTTTTGACAAGCAAAATCAACAGGGGAAGCCAGATTCACTTAACAACCATGTTACTAACTTAGCAACTGCCATGATTCACTTAACAACTGTTAAGTGAAAGCTCATAAAATGGGGAAAAACTCACTTAACAAATGTCTCGCTTAACAACATCAATTTTGGGTTTTAATTGGGATTGTAAGTCAATAACTACCTGCACGTCTGCATGTGCAAATTTGAAAATGAGGCTACATAAGCAAAAAGTTAACCATGTTTTTATTTCTCTGAAGGATGTGTGTTTGTTTCTCGGTTTTCACACTGAAATAATATCATTTAAATTATAATGAAATAGATGGGTGAAAAAGTACTTTTGTTTTTGGTTTCCTGCTGTTGCTCCCATAAGAAGGAGATACGGCTGCCACAAAAATAGCAATCAAAGCTGTGGAAAAATAAAAATAAACCCAGTGTTTTTGAACTTTGGCAGCTTGAAGACTTCAACTCCCAGAGTTCCCCCGTGAACATGTAGGCTGGAGTATTCTGGGAGCAGAAGTCCATGTATCTTCAAGTTGTCAAGGTAGAAAACAATGCTGTAGTATTAGGCTTTAAAAAAGGGTTTTTTTAAAAAAACAAACTTTATTGATTACAAAACCAAAATATCAAACAAACACAACACACAAAAGAAGAAAGAAAAGAAATAGAAAAAAAGAAAATGATTAAAAAAAACCTAACAATTCTACTATCGACAGTCTATGGTTCCTTGTTTGTTATCAATATTGGTGATACATTTACAAATACATCTTATTGCGAATATATAATTATGATTTACATTTTACATTATTTACTAATATATTTTCTATTTTTGTTCTATCCAGTCATAGCAGCATTCCCAGCTTCTATAATATTTTGGTGTTTCTTTTTCCTTAAGTGCTAAGGTTAACTTGTCCATCTCTGCACAGGCTGTTATCTTCTGTATAACCATCTCCTCTGTTGGAATATTTGCTTGTTTCCAACACTGTGCAAATGTTATTCTGGCTGCAGTAAGAATATGCAGTATTATATATTTAACATTTTTAGGAATTTGTCTATTAAATATCCCCAATAGGAAGAATTCTGGTTTTAATTCAATTTGCTCCGCCGTTATTTCCTCTAACCACTTTTTTATTCTATGCCAGTATCTTTGGGCTTCAGTGCAGGACCACCACATATGAAAAAATGTTCCCTGTTTCTTTTTACATTTCCAGCAATTCGGATTCATGTGAGGAGACATTTTCGCTATTCTCAAGGGTGAGAGATGCACTTTATAGGCATTTTCTTTATATGCTGCTGATCTTGTAATTTTATTATTCCTTGTCCAAACCTTTTCCCATTCTAATAATGCAATGCTACGTCCTATGTTTCTGCTCCAAGCTATCATGTTGCCTTTGACTACTTCCTCTTCTAATTCCGTCTCTAGTAAATAATTATAAAATTTAGTCATATTTTTTTTTATCTGGACCTAATAAAATTTTATCTATTTGTTGTGCCTTAGTATAAATTCCAAAAATTTTCTTGTCCTGGCTATATCTATTTTGAATTTGCAAGTAAGCCCACCGGTCTTTAAAAAAAGTTTGTAAGGAAGTTATTTTCTACAGTTTTATAGAATCTATAGAGATTGTCAGTCATATAGGTCATGGTTGTGCCAAAGGTGCTTTTTCAGGAGGCAACTGGACTTTCTTGTTTTTTCTTTGAAGATGTTTCGCTTCTTATTTAAGGAGCTTCTTCAGGAGAGGGAGGGAGAGAGAGAGAGAGAGAGAGAGAGAGAGAATGCACTAATGATCATCTTTGTTACATTATGAAATGTAACTGTCTCAGGAGACATGTCAGTTCCTACCTATTAATTAAAATTATGCTTTCATATAAGAATAGGACGGTTCCAAGTTTTTTCTCCAGCTTCTGGATGATGTTAAAGCTGGAGATAATTAAGGGGTGCAGCAAAGGTCCCTAATCCATTCTTAACCCATTATTTCTCCCCCCAACTACTGCTTTGAATCTTAAAATCTGCTTAGCTTTTATAAAATTGGCTTGGGTCTTGTAGAAACCTATCAGATAAAGTGGTTTTGGTTGTCAAAATGTCTTAATTCTTTGGTTTAGTCATATAGTTTGACAATTTTAAATATTGCTTTTTTTGCTGTTTTAGATTATTGTTTTAGTGGTACATCACTAGTAAATGAGAACATATTAAATGTTGTAGGCTTAGATAACTTTAATATAATAAAATTTCCACTGAGAATCATACACACACACTCCCTCTCTCTCTCCCTCTTTCTCATGCTTAAAATAAAATGTGCCTCCCAGTATGAGTATTTTAATTGCTTTAGGTGTATCAAGAAAATAAGGTTCATTTGTTTGGAAGCAAGTGTCTTGCACCTGCTTTTATTTTCATAGAATTAATTGGTCTGGTACTAACTTAGTCATAAGCCAAAAAAGAAAAACAATAGAAACATTGATCCAGTGTATCCTTATTTATTTACTACATGCCTCTTAATTTCATCTTTGGATTTGATTACTGCAGAAGATGTATAACTACTATTTATGTTTGTACTAAAAGAGAGAGTAGAAGTCTGAGCAGAACAAATATTGAACTCTTATGGTTATGTATTTTTTCATAGAACAACTGTGAAAAAATCAGTTTCAGGTTTAGCAAACTAAACAGAATGTATTCTCATCTATCTGAATCTATCTTCATTTTAATAGGGAAAAAGTTTCTTGGTCTCCAGTAATCTGTTGGTAATTTGTGTTTTTTTTTTATTTTGCACATCCCCTTCTTAGACAGCTATAATCACTTATCCTCCATCCAAAAAAAAGATGCCTGATCTTATATTAGACACCTCTTAAGTGAAGCGATACACATGGCAACCTAAAGTTCCCACCATGTGTCCACCCACATTCCATAAAAACACAAAGTTCAAATTACAACATTTCTCATTGTTCCATTGTCTGTGGTTCAAGGATTCAAGTATTTACAGTATAATTATAAACTGTAGAGCCTTGGCTCTTGAATATTGGTAACTCTTTTTACATTTCATGTTGGTGATGAACAGCTTCATCATTAAAAACTGCTAATCTCAGTTTCTACAAGAAGATATTTATTTTATTAGCTGTTGCAATTGTCAGTCAACTTTGAGCAACTCAATCTTATATGTAAGCAGGATTAAAACAGAACAAAAAAGAACAATAAACATTTCATTAAAAAAAATCTCCCTATGTTTCAAAAACATACTGCTCATAAAACTGTATACTTCTATGTTCTGTCTCACTTTTCTTCTTTCCCAAAAGATGAAAGAATACAAACTCACACAAACAAAGGCAGGCAAGTTGGCTCGGACTTCACAGAGTTAATTCTTTGGAACTGATAATATCCTTGGCATTCCAACATGCTCTGCCTGCCAAGTCCGAACTGATAACAAATAAAAATCTACTCACAGAAAATTACAAGGCAGTCCACAAAAATCATTCACGAAGAAAATCTGAAGTAAGATTAAACTTTGTCCCGTACAAAGTTCCAGCTGAAAACACACCCACTTTTATCCCCTGTGGGGTGTGGCTCAATGACAGCTCACTCTCTGACCATCCCACGCCTCCTACGTTGCTGCTCACGTTTCTCCCTACGATGCTGCTTAGGATCAAGCCAACACTCTTCCTCTTTACTCCCTGTCAGGGGCTGCTCCGATATGCCTTCCTCCTGATTAATCTCAGGCTGTTCCTCTCAGTTGTCTGATGAAACCTGAGGCATTATCAGGGAGGAAGGCATTGCCAGAGAGGAAGGTCCTGGGGAGGAAGGCATTCCCAGTTTCTCCTCCTCATCTTCCAGGTCTTCTTCCTCTGACAGCATAGACTTGGGAATCGGGGCCACAACACTTCTACACAGAAGTAATCCTTTGCAAATCTCACTGGCCTGTGGAAATAACCAAGCTTTAATTGTTTTCTTGAATCTCCAAAGAAGTTCCAGAGAAATTCCAGAGAAGGGGCTCAGTGATCAAGACCTCCAAGTGGAGAAACATTCATAATTTTAATCTAAGATTTAGGGGTTCTCCTTTCCTCCTTGATAATGGGGGTACTTCTCTATTGCTTCTTATGATCTGTAGAGTACTCAGAGTCATACTGAAGAATAAATAAAATAATTCTCTTTAACGGCAGTATTTCAAAAAGGCTGAAGTAACCTCTCTGAGACAGAAAATGTGACTGGCTGTCAAAGCTAAGGAGGTAACATATTACCTAAGTAAACAATAATTATTTGTACCTCTCTCAAAACCTGAGAAGTACTACTTCAATCTGTCTTTAGATGTATTATCACTAACAAGGTCTCCAGAGACAGATGGCAGAATTACTTAGCTACCAGTTCAACTGCTGAATGGCTATGTTTCCAAGGGGTTTCTTGTCTTAAATTAGATGGGGGAGAATTGAAGAAATACAAGAAAATCTAGAGAAGGCACTACAACATAATTTCAGTGGTCACTGTCTCACATGAAGAGAAAGAAGCCAGAACATTAATCCAAAGTATAAACAGTGCTATAAAACAAATTCAATCAGATGTGTCAGCTTCAGTCTTTCAGGAGATAGGCTTCTTACCAATGGACAGGACCATTCCAGACAAGTGGCTGTCCAGTCTCTTCTAAAAAACCCTCCAATGATGGCGCACCCACAACTTCTGAACGCATACTGTTCTACTGGTTAATTGTTCTCACTGTTAGGAAGTTTCACCTTAGTTTTAGGTTGCTTCTTTCCTTGACTGGTTTCCATCCATTGTTTCTTGTCCTGTCTACAGGTTCATAAGTTGACCCCCTCCTCTTTTTGGCAGCTCCTCAAATATTAGGAACACTGCTATTATATCATCTCTAGTCTTTCTTTTGTATGACAGGACTTACTCAATTCCTGCAACCATTCTTCACGTTTTTTTTAGCCTCCAGTTTCTAATCATCATTGTCACTCTTTGCCAGTCAGTTATGTCAGTCAGGCTTGGGCAAACAAAAGAAATCTATATTGTTGGTCATCTAAATATACAAACTTGGGTTTAGCTAAAACAATTAATGCCTTCTAGATGTGTTGAGCAACTCTTATGCTGGCTGAGAATTATTGGAGTTATCGTATAATAACTCCTATAGAGTGCCAAAGGTGCTTTCATTCTGGGGAAAGAAAGTGGCACGAATTAAATGGTGGTGATATCAACAATAATCATAATAGTTTTTCCTGTGTCACATAGACTAGATTGATATGCAGCTCTGATCACATATACATATTTTAATATATATATATATATATATATATATATATATATATATATATATATATATATATATATATATATATATATATATATATATATATATTAAACATTAGGTGAACTCTTCCTTAATTTAGCTTGCCTTATCTGATACATTGGAAGTAGACTATGTTTTTCAGAGTTCCCATATAACATTCTGGTTGTAAATTCTAGAGAGCGTAGTCCTAACATTTAAGAAAGACGTCATTTACATTGACTTCCTGTTGTTACAACAATGCTGTGAGTGCTTGGTGAAGATCAGAGGTCATCTTTAAAAGGGAAAATGGGATCTTCTATCTCTCTAGAATAGGGCTGTCAAAATCCTGGCCCGTGGGCTGGATGTGTCATGCGCTGGCCATGCCCATGCCCGGTTTAGCGAAGGGGGAAAAAAGTCCTGATACGTCATGTGATGTCATCATGGCAACATGAGTTTGACACCCCTGCTCTAGAAAAAGAGTAATTGGTTGATGGCACAGAACAGACTAGGAAACCAAAGTTACAATCGCCAAAACAAATTTTATTGTAAGGTTACAGTAACAGAACCTTGCAAATTGGCACAAGCGCCCCACCTCCTTTTTATCTTTGTGTAAACTGGGGAAGGTCCTGTCTAAGACACTTTCTCAGGTTACATTTCTGTGTGGAATTCCATCCTCTTTTATCTGACTAATGTCTTGGTATTTAGGCTTTTCCTCCTGTTCCTCAGGGTAATCCCTTCTGCCCATTTCACAGATTGGGAACAATGCTCTAGCTTTTGTTATATCTCCATGTATATTCCACTGATCCTTTACAATATAGATAGTCCTTGACCTATGACCACAATTAACTCCACATTTCTCTTGCTCAGCAAGGCAATTGCAAAGTGAGTTTTGTCCCATTTTTTGACCTTTCTGGCCACAGATGTTAAGTAAATCACTGCAGTTGTTAAGTTAGTGACACAGTTCTTAGTGAATCTGGCTTCCCCATTGACTTTGCTTGTCAGAAGGTTGCAAAAGGTGATCACATGACCTCAGGACACTGCAACCATCATAAATGTGAATCAGTTGCCAAGAATCTGAATTTAGACGCTTGGTGAACCATGGGGATGCTGCAATGGTTGTGAGTGTGAAAAATGGTCATAAGTCACTTTTTTCAAAGCTGTTGTAACTTCAAATGGTTACTAAACAAATTATTGCAAGTCAAGGACTACATGTATGCTAAGACTAAGATACAAACAGGATTTCCAAGGGATGTGTGACAAAAACTATGTCCCATTTTCTATACATTAAGTTAATGTATCAGGACATTTATGAATATGTAGGGATGAAAGTTTTATTACATCCCGTGGTTCTGTTCCAAATAATGACAAACCAACATGTGTGTAATGATCATCAAGCAAACAGTGCAATTATGTACTTGACTTATGACAACATCCAAGTATTATTTGCCCCCATCTAACATCCATTTAGGAACACAGTGTTTTACATACACACACATGTACACACAAGAAACTCACAACAAATTAATGCTCATAAATAGTCTTTCCAATATATTCATATCACATTATGCAATCAAATTGTAGGAAAATGGGGAAAAATATAAACGACTATTTGGAGTTTATTTTTTTCTCTTTCTTCTTGTTTTATTTTTGCATATGAAATGCATTTTTTTTTAAAAAAATAGTATCTCTTCTACTGGATGTCATCGCACCACCTACTCAATCCATTTCATATGTTGGATGAAATGGTCTTTGCCTACAGAAATGTGTGAGTTGTCACCAAGGAAACCCAGCCCTCTAAGTCTTTCCCCTCTCTAAATATCTTCATTAAAATCTGATAGATTTTCTCAAAAATTATAAAGCAGAGCAAATTATTATCACATCTTTGAATACCTATAGAAATTAGCTTTTACTAAACGATAATAAATGTTATTAACCTTGGCTTTTGGTTCCACTCCTAATAACTGGCTATATAGTAATGTGAGGCTGTAATTTTTGTCACTGTGCTCTATTGTATATTGTCTAACTGGCTACAAAGGCGAGATTGTAATTTTTGTCACCGGGCTCTCTAGAATCATGCTCTACAGTTTTTAACCTGTCAGCCAGTTAGCTTTGTCTCACTGCCAAAATCTGTGTAAAAATTGTAGCCCCAGAAGTTTCAGGAATTAGCACCACGCAGATTTGCAATATGAATGTTCACATTTGAGAAAAATTCCCAAGAATGCGAGTCATTCACTGCTGCAGTAATGTATATGAGTGTATGAACACAGTGTTCATATAAAATCTCTTAAGTGAAGTAATAAAGTAATAAATATCTAAATCATTGCAAATGAATGTGGCAGAAAAGACTTCAGCTTAGTCCTAGCTCAGCTGCTGCAAGTGGCTGCAGTTGTTTGATTCCTGAGGATTAAGGATGTTACCAGATAGGGCTGTACTTTCCCAGCCAAGACTGTTGCACAACCTGGGATCCTTTCTGGACTTGCAATTACTGTCTGAAGATCAGGTGGCAGCTGTTGCTAGGAGGGTGTTTGCATAAGTTCATCTTATGCACCAGTTCCAACCTCTCCTGAACCAGGAGGCCCTTGAAACTCATGCTTGGTCACTTCATATTTGGATTATTGCAACACTCTACATGGAACTGCCCTTGAAGACCACTCATAAGCTACAGCTGGTTCATGACAGAGTGGCATGAGCAGTCATGGGCTCCTCTAATTGGGCCCTTTTGTCCCCCATGTTGTGCAAGCTGCATTGGCTGCCAGTCAGCTTCTAAGAGCTATCCAAGATCCTGATTATTACCTATAAAGACCTGTATGGCACAGGGGCTGCATATCTGAGATACCCTTACGTCTATAATCATTTCACGTTCCAGCATAGTGGCTGTACTCCAGGTCCCTTCCATTAAATGTTACAATTTTGTGCAATCAAGAAATTGTGCCTTCTTTGTTGCAGCACATGCCCTCTGGAGCAGCATTCCTCCAGAGATAAGGAGGATATCCTGTCTCTTAGAGTTCCAGAAAGCTTTGAAAATTCAACCTTGGTCCTAGACTTAGGGTTGGTCTTTAGGATTTAAGACCCCTGTTCTGTTTTGTTGACTTTGTTGTTTATCAGATTATTTTAGTCTGGCCTGTTTGGTTGGATGCTTTTAGTTGGTTTTGTACTTTTTCTAGTTTTGCACAATCAGGTTTGAGCTCCAAGCTTGGCAATTTGATTGCAAAAGTTTTGTCACCATTCCTGGAGACATCGTCGGTGCCTCTTGAATTGTGCTTGTCTGTCAGAACACAGGTCTTGAAATACTTTTTTACGAGATGCAAATTAGTCTGAATGTTGCTTGTTTGGATATTTTGGAGTCATTTGCCCTATCAGTCAAACTTTGTTGTAAGGTTACTTTAAGACAACCTTGCATTGAGTGGTGGTCTCTGAACTTGCTTGTTTTCTTGCAGATGTTTCATTATCCTAACATCATTAGTGCTAGTCAAGAGTGGTAACCCCTAGGTAACATCATTAGTGTTAGTCAAGAGTGCTCCTTTATTGGCACAACCTTGCAAGTCTGAAAGTACATCTTTCCTCGTCTCCTTTACAGTCCAAGAAACTAGGGAGAATCATTAGCGTCATACTGCCATTCCTTCTGCAGACTCAGCTGCAGCCTGTCTGACCATTGTCTAGTCAGGGCTCTTTTTCCGGTCTTCAAAGAACATTCCCACATATCATTGCATGTTCTCCACCTAAAGTAAAGTTGGGTTAAAGTTAAGTACTTAAATAAAGTAGAAACTAGTGGAGTAGGAGCTAACATACCCCTGCAGCACTACTTATTTAACACCTTTGTTTTTTTCATTAAAGGCTGTGAATTGAGGTCGTAGCAGAGTCTACAATATGAACTATGGGTCTGTGCATTCACAGATAAATTATCCTGCTACTCTAGTTTCCATACTACCAGAGGTATCTCAAAAGAATCACAGCAACATGCCTAGTTCAGTAAGCCTGCATTGTGCTAGGATGCTTTATATTATGATATCAACCCTCTTTATAATGTTCAGGTAATGAAAGGGAGTTGAAAACGAATGTTGGTGTTTCTTTAAGGAAGAAAGGCATTTACATAGATAGTAATCATTACTCCATAGCTGGTGTTAAACACATCTGCTTTGGGAAAATTGATATTAATTTAATTGATATTAATATAAACCCAGGTGGCCAGTTCAGCTACAGTTGAGAGGCAAAATTCAAAGAAAAACAGCTCAAGCCAATATTCATGAAGACTGTTTATATTACACTGGTGGATGAAGGACTTCATTCAAATACTTCCCAAAAGCATGCTTGAACTTGGTTAATTGATCTTTGGGGGCATAATCTGTTACTCTGATATCTTGTACAGTGGCAACTGCTGCTCTTAGTAGACCACTGTGTTTTCTTTTGATGTCAAGGCCAGCATTTTTGAAACCAAGTGAAATCCCTATTCTCTGGATAACCTGGCTGTGTGTGATTTAGTGTTGTGCTTTCTACTGGTAGCACATTGCATTTGGCTGGAGTAGCTGGCCAAGTAAAACAGCTGGCAGTTACCTTTTCTGCAATGTTTGTGTTTTATCCAAGAGAATGATGAACTCACGGGGATATCAGTGGTCTATGGAAGGTGTATATCACTGGAAATGTAATAAAAAGCTGATGGGAAGAATAGCAGAGTTTGAAAGGATCTTGAAGTTCTTCTAGTCCAATGGTCAGCAACCGGTGGGCTGCAGCCCACTGGTGGTCCACAGAAATGTCACCCCCAGAGTACCCGCCCCCAAGCAATTAATCCAGGCTGTGGGGGAACACAAGGCTGTGTTGCCCACATGGCTCGCAGGAACACAAGGCTTGCATCACTTGCATTAGGAACAACACGAGACAGTGAGGGGAGAGAGAAAGGGTAGAACTTGCCTGCCCACTGGGCTGCTTCTTTCCACTTCTTTCTTCTTCTGCTTTTGGCTGCATGCAAGGAAAGCAGCAAAAGTCTTTCTTTCTCCCAAAATCTGCCAGAAACGAGTCTTTGGGCCCCTGCAAGGCATCCTACTCCAAGAGGCTGCACTGGCAAAGACTCATGTCTGGTGGAGTTTCGGGGGAGAAAGAAAGGCTTCTGCTGCTTTCCTTGCATGAAGCCTGAGAATGGAATTCAAAAGCAGGCTAGGAATGTGGCTGCCTTGGAGGAGGTGGGGTGTGTGAGGAAGAGAGAGAGGAAGAGGAAGAAAATCACCAGCCTTCGAGGTTAGATTGGATCTCTCTTCCCCCCTCCTTCTGAGAACGAAGCTCAAAAGCAGGCTAGGAATGCCTTGGAGGGTGTGTGTGTTTGTGTGTGTGTGTGTGTGTGTGTGTGTGTGAGAGAGAGAGAGAGAGAGAGAGAGAGAGAGAGAGAACGTCAGCAAGCCACGTCAGTCAAAATTCACAGTAGTGGTCCGCGGGATTTAAAATAATTAGTTTGGTGGTCCCTGTTCTAGTCCAACCCCCTACTCAAGCAGGAAATCCTATACTATTGCAGACAATCTTCCTTAAAATCTTCCAGTGTTGGAGAACCCACAATCTCTGGAGTCAAGTCGTTCCTTTGGTTTATTGTTCTCTCAAGAAATTTCTCCTTAGTTCTAGGTTGCTTCTCTCCTTGGTTAGTTTCCATCCATTGCTTTTTGTCCTGCCTTCAGGTGCTTTGGAGAATTTGAGGCAGCCCCTGAGATATTAGAACACTGCTCAGCTACATTGAAACTGTAAACAGTGCATTGCCTGAAGAGAATTTCTTACAGTTACTTACTTATAACAACTATAGTTATCAACATAGCTCAAACCTATATTATACAAAGAAAGAAAGAAGTATGCAGTCTTGGGCTTTCTGTCAAGGCAAGTCTATAAAGTGAAAGGAAAATAATCATATTACCTGTGGACATGAACTGATCAGAAGCTAGCGGTATGCATTCATTTAGTAACAAAAGAAAAATGCAAGTTGAGAGGAAAGGCATTTTTCAATTGTTATAGCAAAGAAATGAATGCAAGATACACTAATGAGCAAATGCCCTACGTTTGTTTCTTATCTGAGTGCTACTTATTTGGCAGTCTTTTAGTTTCCCTTAGCAACCAGAAAAGGTCAGGTGGAGATTACCAGGAAGGTATGGGAAGGGGGGGGGGGAAAGATTGCTGTGATAAACTGTCAATTTTCCAACTATATCTAAGCAAAAGTGGCAGAATATTTAGAAATGTTCTGATAGGTCTTGCAAATAAGAAGCCTTGTATATATAAAATAGCAAATGAGGGGTTTGCAGAAGCCTACATAATCTGTGAAAAAGATAAGAATTGGGGAAACCTACATTTAAAAAAGGTTGTTTGTCCTCCAAAAGTAATAGCACCTAGCTGATCTCAGTATAAAGCAGGATTAGACTTGGTTAAGTACCGGGTGGCAAATCCCATTGCTGTAAAATAAACCTTTGGCATGCAAGCTTTCTTGCAAAGAAATGACTGCAAGGCTTTTAAGAAGTACAACTGTCTGAAATGATATAGGGTTTCCTGCCTGAGCACAGGGTTGGATTAGAAGACTTCCAAGGTCCTTTCCAATTTTGTTATTCTGTTATTATTAAATTGGAAAAACCGACAGTGGTAAATCACTTCCATACATTACTAAGAAGACAAGATGGTCACATGCAGATAGATATCAGGAATGAGACTGTAATGAAGGACACCTTTTCTTTAGATTTGATTGGTTAGGAACTATTCTTCTGTTGGAAGAACTATCCAAGCCCAGTTCCAAGCCAGGAGAAAGGCACTGGAAATAAAAGGGAGGCTGATTGGAAAGAAGGTCCATTTATTGGTGAACAGAACCACCAGGATTTGTGCAGCTGAACAAATGGTTGAATGTGAGTGGATGGATCTTTATAGGTTTCTGTGATTTTGAAGTTTGAACTGTTCTGGGGGTGATGCAATGAAGGGGCTTGTGTTTTGAAAGGGTGTTGGGCAATTCCTATTGTGGCTAATGGCTTTCGTTCTGTGTTGGATCTTGGGTGAGGGGCTGCTTTCTAATCCTACCCTTCTGCCTTGGTTAGCTGTCAAATTTTGCTGCAAGGAGTTTCAAAATATCCTGTCTTGAATGGATTTCTGCCTGCAGTATTTGCTTTGCTTATGAATACAGCTATCTAATACTCATCTTCCTCTTTCAATAAGCTCTTTATCTCTTAAGAGCTGGCATCTGCTGTGAGCTATTAAGAAAGACTGGGGGCTGTTTTCTGTCTTTTAAGAGCATGTTTCTCCAGTTCTTATTTAGGGAAATAAAATATTCTACCTTTTTAATATTTTCCAAAATATTTCATTCTTCTAAAGGGGGGGGTGAGCTTCCCACACTTCCATGAAGTTAATGCCATGTGAGGTACAATAAAAACATACAAGTAAATTATATTATTTCTGTCTGCGTACTCTTTCAATGTTGGCAGGAAATCATCTGTTGTGCTTGTGTCAACTTTTTGCACAATGTCAAACTCTCCTTTCCTGCAGGCAATTCTAACTAAAAGATTATAATCCTCAAGTGGTGCTTGATTATGGCATTCTTCAATGATTCAGCCTTTGTGGACAAGCAGTTAGCACCAGATACCTCCATACTGCACAGAATGAACTTTTCCATTCCTTGTTCTTAATTGATTTAATTAGTGCCATTGTTTTGTTCTCACTACACATTAGTCTGTGTGCAACCCAACATGCAGCTAAACGCACCTATCCTCCAATAAAACAGACTGTGTGTAGATCTGAATGCTTTATTGAAAGAACAGGATATGGTGAAACTGGGGGAAATAGGGATACATACAATGAGAACCAAATACAAGGTAGACAGTATTAAGTTACTGCTGAACATAAAAATTAATAAAAACAAGCAATTTAAATCTCACCAGTGATGTGCGTGGGATGTAGCTTTGTCCTTGGATGAGCATGTGCCACAGATTAAGATGGATTCTTCTTTGTGCTTCTGCCTTCTCCAAATGTTAAAGGAAATGGAGTCTGGCTTCCCAGCATGCACTTGTTTTGAGAGTGCAGGCTGGTGCAGGCTGGTGGATAAAGAGGTGGGGTCAGCTTCAAATACTTGGTATTTGTCTTTTCGGCCACTAGATGGGGCGAGAGAGCGGCAACAGTATATACAAGTTATATGCTGGGGCATGACAGGCATCAAGTTAATGTCAACTCTTGGTGTCTACATAGTTTGTTTCTCCAGAACAAACTGTCCCTAGTCTGGTCTTTCAGATTTTCAGCAGTGCACCTCACTGAGTTCTTGATTCCTCCCACTTCATGACATCCTGTTATTCTCTTTCTTTTTTTCATTTTCCCCAAAATGATAGACTTTCCAAGAGAGCCGGATTATTATTGACATAATGTGACTGAAGTATGATAACTTGAGTTTGAACATTTACATCTCTTGTAAAAACTCTGAACTTTTTTGTTGACGAGTCATTTGTTTCTTGGCTGTCCACTGTATTCCCAAGGCTTTTTCTCCAACACCAAAATTTAAATGTGTCAATACCTTTTCTGTCTTGCTTCTTCAGAATCCAACTTTCACTTCCATAAAATATTACAGGGAAACCATTGCCTGTACAATTCAGATTTTTTTTAAATATAAACATATACTGGCATCTGAATATCTTTTCCAGGATTTTCACAGTTATTATATCAAGTGCTAGTGTGATTCCTTCCTTCTTTCCCTCTCTTCTTCCTTCCTCCTTCCTTCCCTCCCTCCTTCTCATTCCTTCCTTCCCTCCCTCTCCTTCCTTCCTTCCCTCTCCCTCCCTCCCTCCTTCACTCTCCTTCCCTCCCTCCCTTGTTAGGTGATCCCAAAAGGCAAAAGCTGTCTACCACTTCAGTATCTTTACTATCCATCCTAATGTCCCTAGTCAATTAAAAAAATGAAATTTAAAAATTAATCTTGACTGAGTTTGGGTGCTTGCAAACAAGAATGCCATTGTCTCTATATGTAGAATTTTACAAAGATTTCCTGTTATTTTTGTAAAAAAAATTATGGTTTTCTATAGTTTATTCCATTGTCTTTCCTTTCCTACAAAATAGACATTAAGAAAAGAAGCACCCTCTGGTATGAATATGAAGGTTTGTAAGAAATAATTGCATGATACATATTATTTAAACAGGCAAGAAGAGTAACCTATCTTCTCTCCAAATAACTTCACAACTGACTGCATGAATATGCATATGTAAGGGTGCATGTGTGTGCGCGTGCAAAACAACATTCTCACTTTTGTACCTGGCATCTGAATATAACCTCCACAAAAGGAATGGGATAATAGATCTATGGGCAAAGCACAACATGGATAAAATCTATATGCCAGCAAGAAAATATTCTCTATGCTCAACCTAGCATGCATAAATATTAAGTAAATGCATTTTAACCTCTGGTGGAATCATGCAGAAAGTTACTTAATGTGCTTTTTTTACATTATATAAATAAACTGTTTGCTCATGAGCAGCTAATACAATTATTCTCTCTCTCAGGCAGACCCAAAATTTGAACTGTATACTTTTTCCTCCACTCCACTCCCCTCTCCTTTTCTTGTCTTCTTCTCTTTTGTTTCTGAAGTTCTATTGTTCAAAATCAGCTTTTTTTCCCCTCACAACCAACACACTGGTTTTTGTTGGGCTCTTTCATGTCCCTTGTGTTTTTAATTAACATTTCAAAATCTCAGCTTCTTTCACTATTTTGAATAATCGAAGCTCATCTGCATTTCAATTGCACACCTCTGAAATTGTACAGGTTTCATATTAAACACCAATTAACATTTTCCTTTCTCTGCCTCAGAACAGTCTAGTCTCCCTGAAAAACTTTAATAATAACCTTTGGGTTCATGTGACACTTAAAATATTTAAACAAAAGATATTATAGGGGGAAGAAATTAAAGCAAAATAGCTAGCGCGAGCAAAGAGTAATGAATATATAAAGCTGAACATAGCTGTATTCATAACAACTTTGGCCAGCCATGATTCATTCTTTATTTAGATAGATATATTGGGATTCCCAGTAGTTAAGCAAACATAATATTTAATTTTATAAACCTTAGAATCCATATTCAGTATTCAAAAGTTCAATAAGTCTTTTCTTTTGTGAAAGAGAAAACTTGTATACCTCCTAGTATATTATCGTTAACACCTGACCAAGGCTTTTAATTTCTGGATCACTGAGTACTTCTGCACAAAGAAATGAGTTTAAGATTATTCTTCCAGAGGAGGAGGAGGAGGAGGAGGAGGAGGAGGAATTGTTTGTTTGTTTGTTTGTTTTCCTAAGAGGCTACTTAAAGATTTCCTTAGGTCACATGGTCATGTCTTCATGTCAAGACATGAAAAGGAACAGGGAAACAGTGATGATTTTCCCCCTTCTGACTGATGAAGCTTTCATAATATTTGTCAAAAATAACAGAATAACAGATTTGTAAGGAACTTTGGAGATCTTCTAGTCCAACCCTGCTCAAGTAGGAAACTATACCACTTCAGACATTTGATTATGTAACTGTCATGGTAATGTATAAAATTATTGTTTGCTTGTTGAAATGATAAAAGACAAAAATGATGCGAATGTGTAGGAACAAAAGATCAGCAAGCTGATCTCTTCATTCACAACCCATCATGGGGTTCATAGAGTTGGACGAGGACAAATCAAAATGTCTTAATTGATGCATTTCTGGCCCAGCCTCTTTTGAAATAACCAGCAAATGTTCATCAATACATGGTTCCACTTCTGCTTGGCCTTACAGTCACAGAGTAGGTGACACAGTGGTGCAGAAGCTTAATGACACTGGAATTCCTGGCCAGAAATGGTCTGCACTTCGGTGGTTTGAGCCCAGCTCTGTTAGATGGAGTGAGCTCCCATCCCTCAATCCCTAGCTTCTGCCCACGCAGCAGTTCAAAAGCATGCAATATTGCAAGTAATAGAATAACAGAGTTGGAAGGAACCTTGGAAGTTTTCTAGTCCAACCCCCTGCTTATGCTGAAAACCCTACATTATTTCAGACAAGTTGTTGTCTAATCTCTTCTTAAAAACTTCCAGTGTTGGAGCATTCACAACTTCTGGGGACAAGTTGTTCCACTGATTAATTGTTCTAACTGTCAGGAAATTTCTTCTTAGTTCTAGGTTGCTTCTCTCCTTCATTAGTTTCCACCCATTGCTTCTTGTCCTGCCCTCAGGTAGTTTGGAGAATAGCTTGACTCCCTCTTCTTTGTGGCAGCCCCTGAGATATTGGAACACTGCTATCAGGTTACTCCTAGTTTTTCTTTCTATTAAACTAGACATAACCAATTCCAGCAACCATTCTTCCTATGTTTTAGTCTCCACTTCCCTAATCATTGTTGTTCTTCTCTGCACTCTTTCTAGGGTCTCAACATCTTTTTTTTATATTATGGTGACTAAAACTGGATTCCAAGTATTCCAAGTGTGGTCTTAAGGCATTATAAACTGCATTAATGGTTTGAATGGTATTAATTCTTGATTTGGCAGCTGCAGCACACAGATGTTAATGCTGGGACTAGCTGTAGCCCTATACTTATGACCATAACGGAGCCTTGAATTTTCTTTGTATATCATAATGGTCTGAAGTCAAGAACCAACATGACTGATCTAATTTTATGATACTGTTTGAATGTTTGTTAAGTGAATACAGGTGTTGTAAATTGAATGCTTTGGTCATTAAGCAAATACTATGGTCATCAAGTAAACCCATTGCCCACAAGTTAAGTCCAGAAGTAAACATGTCATAAATTGTGGTCATGTGACTATTGAATGTTAATGGTGCTGTAATTTAAATATGCTTTTTATCTATCTAAATCTTTTCCTCAAAATTTGCATTTCTAAATCTATCGTGCTCCTATTTATAAATTTTAATAATTTAATTTAATTTTAATTTTGAGTGCAATATATTTTGGGTATATCAAAACCAGCAGGTTGTGGAATTTCTAAATTTAGGGGATCTCTGCTTAAATTGCAAAGATAAAGATTAGGTCATTTTGCATGGCTACTAAGTCCTCAAATATTCCTCTTTTCCAGTAAATGTATATTGAATTGAAGCATGAGCAGCCTTACTAGTTTGCTGCACTACCCAACATCTGGAGTCTGTTTTCAGCTAATTATAAATTGTGCTTAAGGGACTTGATAAGTGATGATTTAGTTTTTAGTTTTTTTTCTTTTGCACGTGTACATCTGTCTTCCTTTACACCGTAATCTGAAAGCAGCCGGCATCAGCATTTCATTAACAAATCAAAACTGAACATCTTTATCTTCTCATGATTTCTGTGTTTCAAAGCTACAGCAAGATGAATCGGACTCTTTGGATGCAAATCCACTTCTATAAGGGTGGTTTAGAATGGGTTCATCTCTACTCCTGCTTGCTTGTGTGCTAAAGTTTTAGGATTCTTGATTCATGTGCTCTCCCTCCCTCTCTCCCTCCCTCTCTCTCTCTCTCTCAAATACACACACAAAAGCTGAATTTAGGCAACATGCTTATGCTATATGTGGAAATGTTCTTTTCCTTTTCCTCCTTTTCTGTTAAAGGTCACATTCTCATGAAATCATCTGCTGAGTGGGCGCATGGTAACATTTCAGCACCAAAATTGATAGGATCAGCATCTCTCTCTCTCTCTTTCTCCTCTCTATGGCATCTCTCTCTGTCTCACTCATTTATCTCTGTCTTTCTCATTCCCTCATTTTTCTCTTCTCTCTCCTTTCTCCCCCTCTCTATTTGTTTCTCTCTTTCTGTCATTTCTCTCTCTTTCTCCTGTCTTTTTCTCTTTCTAGCTCTCTTCATCTCATGTCTCTCTTTTTATGTCTCTTTCATCTCTTTCTTTCAAACTCTTTCTCTCTCTCTTTCATTTCTCTCTCTTTTTCACTCTCTTTATCACATCTCTCTTTCTGTCTCACTCTTTTCTCTCTCTTTCTCATTCTCTCATTTATTTTCTTTCTCATCTTTCTTTCTCTTTCTCCCCCCTCTATTTGCTTCTCTCTTTCTGTCTCTCATTTCTCTCTCTCCTTTTCTTCTCTTTTTCTCTTTGTTGCTCTGTTGATCTCATGTCTCTTTTTATCTCTTTCTTTCTTACTCTTTTTTTCTGCCTCTTTTTCTCCCTTTCATTTCTTTTTTTCACTATTTCTCATTTCTCTCTTTCTTCTCTTTTTCCCTTTCTGTCTCTTTTATACTCTCTCACTTCTTTCTCTCTCTCTCTCTCCCTCCCTCCCTCCCCCCCCCTCTTTCTCTTTTTCTTTCTGCATCTTCCAGCAAGCCTCTTGAGTTTTTTCCTTTCAACTGATTCTTTGTGGAAGATGTTTGTAATTAGACCACCATTTATAGACACTCATCTCTTATTTGTACAGTCAGTCATATTTAGGAGGTGTGGCACTCTTCATTGAAGGAAGAAGGTTTCAGAGATTCAATGTTAAAGTCATCTAGACATCACGAAAATGACTAGGCAATTGCAGTGTGTCACATCAGGAAATGGGCTAGTTGAAATTTGTTTTTTTCCAGCTCTTGTTTTGCCTGAAAGCAATGGCATATATAGCATGCTCCATAGAGATAAGCTGTAAAGACATACTTGTTTTTTAAAAGAGACTTTATTGCTGGAAAAAAATCCTTCCTCATGAACTTAAAATATCCTCTGTAATCCTATAAATTGCTCTTTCTTCCAATTCCATTTGTCTACTTTTATCACAGAATCAAAGACTTGGAAGCACCATTGAGCCCAACTTCTTGCTCAGTAATCGAAAGAGATAATGAAGGATATGTAGGAACCCAAATTAAGTAATCTTAGATAAATCTCTACAGGGGGCATGGTGGCTCCATGGTTAAAGGCTGGAAAGCCGACAGCCTAGATTCAAACCCCGAGTGGAATGAGTTCCCATTCTTGCCCCAGTTTCTACCCACCTAGCAGTTCAAAAGCATGCAAATGTGAGTAAATAAATAGGTACCACTTTGGTGGGAAGGTAACATCATTCTGTACACCTCGGCATACAGTCATGCAGGGCACACAAACACAGAAGCATCTTTGGACAATGCTGGTTCTCTCAGCCAAGAAACAGATGACAACTGCACCCTAGAGTCAGACATGAGTGGACAGTAAAACCTTTACCTTTTAAAAGATAGATCTCTATTGAATACATCCAATGAAGAGAACCCCACCAGATGTAGTGGAACGTGGTGCAGAGTTGCAGGAGAGAGGAAGTGTTTCCCAAGGAACTAAGAGGCAAATCAGACTGGAATCTTGATCATGCAGGTAAGAGGTCCAGAGTGGATCCTCCTTAACTTTCACAGGGTATATCTCATAGTTATTCAGAATATTTAGATTTTAATATTGGGCGCTATCTAACAAAATGAAATTCAATGATGAAAAAAGTAAGGTTCTACATGTAGGCAAGAAAAACGAAATACACAGGTACAGTATATGCTGTACCTCGCTCAATAGTAGTAACTGTGAGAGGGATCTTGGAGTCCTAGTGGACAATCATTTAAATATGAGCCAGCAGTGTGCTGTAACTGCCAAAAAAAGCCAACACAATTTTAGGTTGCATTAACAGAGGGATAGAATTAGTGGTGGGTTTCAAAAAAATTTTTTTCTACTGGTTCAGTTGCCCATAGCATTTGAAACTCACCTTCTGCTGCAAACCCTGTGTGTAAAACAGCCGATGACTGCAATAGGCTGTGTTGTGGGAAGCAGCTGAGGTTGAAAAGCAGGAAATAAAGGTCAGTATAGAGCTGAGGAAGATGGAAGGGCCCAGCAACTGATCATTGGAGTGAACCAGTTATCTCACAGATGATCCTCGGAGCTATCAGTTTGGCCGAACCAGCCCGAACCGGTAGAATACCACCACTGGATAGAATCATGATCAGATGAAATGTTAATACCACTTTATAATGCCTTGGTAAGGCCACACTTGGAATACAGCATCCAGTTAGATGTTGGGACTCTAGACAAGGGTGTCAAACTCGCATCGTCATGGCGATATATGACGTATTGGGACTTCCTCCCCACTTTGCTAAACTGGGCAGGGGCAGGGCCAGCACATAATGCATCTGGCCTGTGGGCTATGCGTTTGACACCCCTGCTCTAGAAAGAGTGCAGAGAAGAACAATGTTGATTAGGGGACTGGAGGATAAACATATAAAGAATGGTTGCTGGATTTGGGTATGTCTAATTTAATGAAAAGAAGGACTGGGGTGACATGATAGCAGTGTTCCAATATCTCAGGGGCTGCCACAAAGAAGAGGGAGTCAAGCTATTCTCCAAACTATCTGAGGGCAAGATGAGGCAATAGATGGAAACCTATCAAGGAGAGAAGCAACCTAGAACTAAGAAGAAATTTCCTGATAGAACAATTAATCAGTGGAACAACTTGTCTCCAGAAGTTGTGAATGCTCCAACACTGGAAGTTTTTTTAAAAAGTTTGGACAACCATTTGTCTGAATTGGTATAGAGTTTTCTGCCTAAGCAGGGGGTTGGACTAGAAGACCTCCAAGGTCCCTTCCAACTCTGTTATTCTATGTGCTTTAGACTGACAAGTTTCCTATCTATGGGCAAACAACTGCAAAGAAACTCCTCATGTTTTTGGTTCCTTTTGTCTGACACCACCACAGTAAAATAAAACAGTAAAGTGGAACAATGACTCAATCAACTGTGATGTAACTAGAATACTATCCTTGGGTTCAGTTTCAAACCTCTTTCTGCTCCACCCCTAGTCCTCATCTTATGATTTCTGGGACCATCAAATTCCAGAATTCCAGCTTTTAATTGTGTAACAATCATTGATCAATATAATAGATATATTGTATTCATGGCATTTTATGCAAATTGGAAATAGCAGGCTTGAAAGGAGAAAGTCTGCCAAACTCTACAAAGAGAGAACCAAAGTTCCAGTTGGCCTGATGAGAATTGGTATTCATAACTACAAAAGAAAAAATATATATACAAACCGCTTAATTTGAAGAATTTGTTGACAGATGTTTCACTGCTCATAAGGAACAGCCAAACTGTTGCTATTTTTCCCCTCATCCTTTGAAATACGTATTACTATTATTACAGAGATACTAATGGATTTCAAGAACTTGAGTTAAAGACAGAATAATAGAAATCTATAATTATGCTGGATGGATAAACTCAGCAGTTTTGTAAAGCTGATGAAAAAATTGCTAGTTTTATGGGCAGGCTGAAGGACCACTTATTATTCCAAAACCAACTTGCAAAAACATTATATCAGCAAACTCATACCACACACATATTGTCTAATGGTTATTTGATAATTAGGAACTATTTCGTGTTCTCTGAATGTGGTGAAGAAAATAATAAACCAAGAGAGTCATGGAATGTAGATTCCAAGGATGGGGGCTTAGGTGCTTGTGGTGTCATGTGAGAATGACCTTGGGAGACTGGCCACAAAGACACTGACTAGGGAATAGTCAGGTAAGAGATAACATAGCCTGCAACTAGACAAAGGGTAGAGATTCAGAAGAATGTGTCCCTATTTCTCAGGGTGTAAAGGAGACAAGGACAGAACTGTAGTCTCAGGCTTGCAAGATTCTGTTAATGTAGCCTTTACAATTTTGTAGAATTAGCTTGTTGTGTTTCCTGTCTGGTAAGGTTGATAGTCCCAAAACATGCACCTTAGAAGCAGAAGATCCAAGTTATAATTCTAATAATTTTGAAGATGGGAAAGAATCCAATTTGAAATCCTGGATAGTGTTGCTAACTATTGCCAGCCATATTGGAGTAGCTAGAATAGTGATATGGTGGCCTAGTAGTGAAAACACTCACCTCCCACTCAGAAGGTTGAGAGTTCAATCCTAGATAGCAGCAGATGTTTCTCTCCTAGGTGCAAAGAAAAAAAAAACTGCTGCAAACTTCGCTTGGTGTCAAGAAGGGCATCCAGCCAGTAAACACTCAGGTCTATCCAGTCGCCCTGACTCCACCCCCAAATTAAGGGATTACTGAATCATAGAAAAGGGGAATGGGATTGGATTAGCTAGATGATAGACTCTTAACATCTGTGAGATTGTTATATTATAAAGAAATATAAAAATATATATATTACAAAAGAAACCTAGATTTCAAGTGGCACTATTGCATCATAGCTCTTGGTCTCATCATATCTGCTTTCAGCTTTAATACAGAGGACATCTGTCCATCTACATGTCTTTGTATGTTTACCCATAGTCATAATTTTATTCTCAAAATGATTCAGCAGAATTTGATACTTGGCAGCATTTGGTTAGAAATTGCAAGGATTAATCTGTTTTTTTTGGGGGGGGGGGAGAGATGGGGCGCAGGGAGTGTATTTCCCCTCCCACCTCTCAAAGGCTGCATCAACTCATCAATGAATCAATATTGGAGTTAGAAGTAAATAAGTAGAATGACATTATGGAATTATATAAAATTGTAGGTTGGCAAAATAAAAGCAAATTAAATTATGTATCATCTCCACAATGCAACAAGTTGAAGTCCACAAGTCTTAAAGTTGCCAAGTTTGGAGACCTCTGCTATAAAGATACTGTAAAGCATCTCCATGATACACAATTTATATACTGTAGAGTTTTCTTCTAGTGAATCAAGTGAAGCTAAACGGTGAGAAATTCTGCAGAGATTAACTAACCTTTCTTCACCCCCCCCACCCCGAATGAGTGAGCCTCAAAACATGAGACTTTTGTTGCATATTTTGGAGTTTGGGTAAAAGTTGAAGGAATACTTTAACCCTTAAAGCTTCTACCCCCCAATAGAAGAGGCCCTGCATCCACCAGTTTTGGAGTGCAGATCCTGATATGCTATAGTGCGGTTGTTGAGCAAACAGGATTTGCATTATAAATTCCTGGGTTAAAAGAAGATCTTCATAGAGTACATAAAATGAAATAAGCTCAACACAAACAAATTTGGCTTAAGTATTCATGATTGTTTCTGTCTTGTGTATCAGATTCATTTTATTTCTTCTCTTTTTGTATTGTGCTACATTTAATTTAACACTGCATATTCTTTCCTCAATATATCAACCTGCTAATAATGCAAAATTGTATTTTTAATTCCTGGTGATACTTAATCTAACATTGCATTTACCTCCCTTCTTAACTAATCTTCTGCCCTCCTGACCAGACTTATTAAAGAAAGAGAGAAATGGCCACAATATATCAACTTGAACATAGCAGTGCATAATATTCAAGTAACTCTTATTATTATGTTTAATAGGCAGAAGAGCTTTCTTCCTTGCTGACATGGGATACCAATTCACTTAATCTTCTTTTGTGCTCTGGTATAATTCCACTCAGTTTACATTAACAAAATGGTGCATAACCATTTTAATTTACTAATCCAAAGATAAAGGCATATAAATCAATTATATAATCCCTGTTTCGGACAGGGATTGTAGAACAGTGGCCCCCAACCTTTTGGGCATCAGGGACTGGTTCTGTGGAGAAAGGTTTTTCCAAGGACCTGAGGGTTGTGTGGTTTTTGCATGTTGCCTGTATCTCGCGGATGGGGCTTCACTTATTTGCATGGCCAGTTTCTGGCATGCTGTGGACTGGTGTTGATCCAAGGACCGGGGTTTGGAGATCCTTGTTGTAGAATATTCTATGGATTACAGAAAAGGTAACATCTTGAGTCATATACTGTTATCATGCTTCCATTTGAGCCTCAGTGGCGCAGTGGTTAGAGTGCAGTACTGCAGGCTACTTCTGCTGACTGCTGGCTGCCTGCAATTTTGGCAGTTCGAATCTCAACAGGCTCATGGTTGACTCAGCCTTCCATCCTTCTGAGATGGGTAAAATGAGGACTCAAATTGTTGGGGACAATATGTTGACTCTGTAAACCACTTAGCAAGAGCTGTAAAGCACTATAAAGTCTAAGTGCTATTGGTATTTGTTCGCTGTCCTTATCAATGTGGCCTTTCTTGAATTCTCTTGAATATCTGAAACCTTTTGACTGCCTTTTTAAATAGGTTTAGTAAGTTAAAAGAAGACGCTTTTGCACATGTGGATTGCATGCACAAAAGCTTCATTTAGCTAGTAGATCCAACCAAGGAGGCATTAGGAGTAACACAAACACCTAGCTTCACCTTGTTTGTATATTCATCTTGTCCAGTGATTTTTACATCATTAATGCTGCTTTATTAAGTCCCTCAATCTTACCTGCTCCTCATTAACAGTGCACATTCCATGCTGTCCTCAGGATTCTTGTACAGAAAGAAAGTTTATGAATGTTCTCTAGCATCTAACAGCTCGCGTAGTGTCTGTGATACGGATAGACATAGTATGTGCTAATTTCTTAAGGCAAAATATAAAATGCATTGTGTAGTGGTCTTTCTTATTGCATTTTACTTAATGGTAAGCATTGGAGACCACCATGACTTGTCAAAGAGAATTGTGGTTCTTATTTTCATCTCAGGCTGGCATCGTCCATTGAAAGATATTTTTTTTTGGATCATTTATTTGAGAAAAGAAAAATAAAAACAAATGTCAGGAGTGTACTTTTTTTCCCAATATCTTCTCTGCAAATACATTAATCTTGACCAGGCCACTGCATTTTATACAGTTAGTCCTCAACTTACAAACACAATTAGGACCAGAATTTCTGTTGCTAAGCAAGGCACTTGGTAAGTGAGCTGCACCAGATTTTACAAACTTTTCGCCAGAGTTAAGTGAATCGTTGCTGTTATTCAGAGTATTATGTGGTCGTTAAGCGAATCTGGATTCCACTGTTGACCCCGGTTGTAAGTTGAGGACTACCTGTACTGTCAAAGAGAAAAAAGTGGAAATAAAGTAGGATGATACAAATTTCAGCACTTTAGCTCTCCTTTTCACAATCCTCTGGTAGGATGGTGATATTATCCATTCAGTCGTGGGATTTCTATGAATCAAGTTTCTCAACATCTTCCGATTCTGTACTTTTTCTTTGAAATGTTCTATGTTCTGGCTGGTATCAGCTATGATGGTGTCCAGCCACTGTGTTCTTTGGCGGCCTGGTTTCTTTTTGCTGCTAACTCTTCCAAACATAATTGCTTTCTCTAGTGAATTCCTCCACATGACATGGCCAAAGTAAGTGAGATGCATTTTTGTGATTTTGTTCACCAGTGACATATCTGGGTACAGTGAGCTTGCTGGTCAACTTGGCTGTCCAAGGATTTCTGGTATATAACATCCATTGTGTTTATTTTCATGGTCATGGTCATGATGTGCACTGAAGATGATGTTTGATTTCGTTGTATGAGGTGCAATGACAATAAACTAAACTAACAATATCTGGAAGAATTGTCATAGCCATCATATCCTTCTTTTTTAATTAAGTCTTATTAAAACAAAGCACAAATATGCTGTGATTTCATTCAATCCCATCTGACTCTCCAAATAAATGCCGCTGAAAAGACATCGATAAGCTATCAGAAAACTAATTGGGCTATAAGGGACAAACTTATAGCTAGAGGAATAATTTATTTTTGGAATGTATGGTTTTGGTTGGGTTACATTTTTCATCTGAAAGAGGAATTTATTTAATTAAATATAAATTTGGGTACAGTTAGACTGGCGGGGGGGAAGCATTTCTGTTCTTCACAATTTAATTAGAAAGCTTGTTGTTCTTTTCAAATGATTTTAGTAGAATTGTTGCAATTAATTCTGGGACAAAGAATACCAACAAACAGATAAACCATAAAGGAAAAAGGAAAGGAGAAAATTTAAGTAGAAATAATGAGATCAGTATTAAAGATATGTTTGTTTTCTTGTGCTTTTTTCTCCTCATTGAGAAACTGCCTATTGTTTTTTCTTATTGACTGAGTAAAAAGGATACTTCTTAAAGGGGTGTGAAAAATATGTGGTTCTTGGATATTACTGTATTGCAACTGCCAACATTCCTTACTGATAGATATGCCGACTGGCCTGACTTAAATGGCGATTTGCAACATGTGGAAAATCAAAGGTTTTTTGCTCCTCCCTTTGATTACCTATACCCATGATGGCGAACCTGTGGCACATGTGCCAGAGGTGGCACGCAGAGCCCTCTCAGTGGGCATTCATGCTGTCACCAGCTGGTCTTCTGATTTCTGGCACCAGCTCGTCTTCGGGAGTGCTGGAGCGCTGCAGAACACCCCAAAAATCAGCCAAACCAGGCTGTTTTTCGGGCTGTTTTGGGCCCTTTTCAGGACATTTTTGAGGCTACTTTTGGGGCCATTTTTGGCCTGGAAAATGGCCCAGAAAATGAGCAAAAACAGCCCTCAAAAAGCCCCCAAAACAGGAATGTGCACACCGGCCAGCTGGTATTTGGTTTTTTGGCGCTCTGGCATGCACACATGCATGGGCATCCATGTGCGTTCCAGTTTGTGCACTCGGTGGCGAAAAGATTCACCATCACTGACCTACGCCTAAAGAAGGACTAGGGGTGACACGATAGCAGTGTTCCAATATCTCAGGGGCTGCCACAAAGAAGAGGGAGTCAAGCTATTCTCCAAAGCACCTGAGGGAAGGACAAGAAGCAATAGATGGAAACCAAAGAGAGAAGTAATCTAAAACTAAGGAGAAATTTCCTGACAGTTAGAACAATTAATCAGTGGAACAACTTGACTCCAGAAGTTGTGAATGCTCCAACCCTGGAAGTTTTAAAGAAAAGATTGGACAATAACTTGTCTGAAATGGTATAGGGTTTCCTCCCTGAGCAGGGGGTTGGACTAGAAGACCTCCAAGGTCCCTTCCAACTCTGTTATTCTATTTCTATACCTATTAAGTATTCTGAGGTAATGAACATTGGGTATGTTCAAGTGACAGTTAGATAGTCACCTGCTGGGAAGACAACACTATGACCAGAATACTGCAATCAATCTCTAAGCATTCCAATCCTAGTTTGGAATTCATGTGGGATGACAAAATATGTCAAGTAGAATGCAGATAGTCCTTGACTTATGACCATTCATTAACCAACCTTTTGAAGTTATGATGGTACAAAAACGTGGCTTATGATGGATCCTTGCACTTATGATGGTCGCAGCATCCCAGTGGTCACATGATCAAATTTGGATGCTTGACAACTGGCATGTAATAAAATACAAGCTGAATAGTCAAGATCTTGTTGATGACCCAAGCTCTGTAAAGGACCTTGGAATACTCACCTCTAATGATCTAAGTGCTAGAGCCCACTGCAACTACATAGCCAAAAAGGCATTAAGAGTTGTTAACCTAATCCTACGTAGCTTTTTCTCTGGTAATATCACACTACTAACCAGAGCATACAAAACATTTGCTAGACCAATACTCGAATACAGTTCATCAGTCTGGAACCCACATTACGTATCTGATATTAGCACAATTGAGAAATTCCAGAAATATTTCACAAGAAGAGTTCTCCACTCCTCTACTCGTTGTAGAATACCTTATGCCACCAGACTTGAAATTCTAGAACTAGAAAACCTTGAATTACGCCGTCTTCGGTCTGATTTAAGCATGGTATATAAAATCATACATTGCAATGTCCTACCTGTCAATGAATACTTCAGCTTCAACCATAACAACACAAGAGCACACAATAGATACAAACTCAAAGTTAACCGCACCAAACTTGATTGCAGGAAATACGACTTCAGCAATAGAGTGGTCAATGTCTGGAATACTCTACCCGACTCTGTAGTTTCTTCCCCAAACCCCAAAAACTTTAACCTTAGACTGTCTACTATTGACCTCACCCCTTTCCTAAGAGGTCTGTAGGGGGCGTGCATAAGCGCACCAACGTGCCTACCGTCCCTGTCCTATTGTTTCTCTTATTCTTCTTTTATTTTTCTTATATGTACCCATTTCATGTATTCACAACTATGTATACACTTATACTTATTATCTTGTAAACAATTGGCAAATCAAATAAATAAATAAATATAAATAAATAAATAAATAAATAAATAAATGTACTTATGACAGTTTGCAATGTCCCAGGGTTACATGATTTCTATTTGTGACCTTCCCTCTTGGCTTCCAACAAGCAGAGTCAATGGGGAAAGCTGGATTTGTTTAACAACCATGGTGATTTGTGTAATGATTGTAGCAAAAAAAAAAAAAAAGATAATACAAGCTGGAATGATTCATTTAATGATCATATGGCTTAGCAAAGGCATTCTAGTCCTGATTAGACTAGAGTCGTGAGTCAAAGACTATCATTAATAAAAATTACTGCATGAGGAAGATTATGAAGATCAGGTCTCAGAGTAAAAATGGCTCCTTGCAGGACTGAAATTCTATGAATTTTAGTAAGTATAAATATGGAAGTATATTTTCTTCCATAAGTTTCAATATAGTGTTGCTGTGGAAGAGAAGATAATCTGAAAATCCTTTCAGAATTGAACGTCTAGTAGCTCATATGAAACATCTCAGAAGACCAATGCTGGTTGATTGCTGGGAAACAACTTTATAACATCTCAGAATGTACATTTCCTGTTCAAAATAAGAGTCCTCAATAAAATGAGGGTCCTCCATAACAGTAATATAAAATGCTAAAAAGTAGAAGGCCAGAAGAATGCATGACAAAATCCTTGTGATTCTGAAAATCACAACCTAAAGCACTGGAAGATTTCTCTGCCATTTTTGAGGACGTTTAAAAGTTTTGAAGGGCTATCACAAAAAAGACAAGTCTGTAATTTTATTTATCACCCCAAAACATAGAATAACTATCTTTACTTACAGGAAGACCAATGCTGGTTGATTGCTGGGAAACAACTTTATAACTTTTTATTATTTATTCATTATTATGTATTTATTTAGTGTGTGACATTCAATTTAGCGTATGGAAATCTACACATGCTAGATACTCAACGCAGTCCTGACAGCCTAGATTGCTAGTTCATTCTGTTCAGCTCTTACATGCCTTTCCTTGGTACATAATGGGAGTGAGGGGAACTAGCTTTATACCAGTTAGGTAGCAGTCCTCGGGTTGCTGGCTCTTCCAGACTATTCCATCAATCTCGCACACACAAATGAAGCTCATTTTCCCCCCCACCGAAGTGGTACTCATTTATCAACAAAGACGATTAGAGGACTAGAGGCTACAACATATAAAGAACAGTTGCCGGAATTGGGTATATCTAGTTTAATGAAAAGAAGAACTAAGTGGTGATATGATAGCAGTGTTCTAATATCTAAGGGGCTGCCACAAAGAACAGGGAGTCAAGCTATTCTCCAGAGCACCTGAGGGCAAGGACAAGAAGCAATCGATACAAACTAATCAAGGAGGGAAGCAACCTATAACTAAGGAGACATTTCCTGACAGAACAATTAATCAGTGGAACAACCTGCCTCCAGAAGTTGTGAATGCTCCAACCCTGGAGGTTTTAAAGAAGAGATTAGATAACAACTTATCTGAATTAGGACTTCCTGCCTGAGCAGGGGGTTGGACTAGAAGATCTCCAAGGTCCCTTCCAAATCTATTATTCTGTTACTTGCAGTATTGCATGCTTTCAAACTGCTGAGTGGGCAGAAGCTAGGGATTGAGGGATGGGAGCTCACTCCATCTAACAGAGCTGGGTTCAAACTCCCGAGTGCAGGCCATTTCTGGCCAGGAATTCCAGTATCATTAAGCTTCTGCACCATTTTGTCCCCAACTTTATGACTGTAAGTCCAGGCAGAAGTGGAATCATGTATTAATGGACATTTGCTGGTTATTTCAAAAGCGGCTGGACCAGAAATGCATCAGTTAAGACATTTTGATAGGGCCTTGTCCAACTCTATGAGCTCTATGATGGGTTGTGAATGAAGAGATTGGCGATCTTTTGTTCTCATATGTTTGCACAATTTCGTCTTTTGTCATTTCATCAAGCAAACAATAATTTTATACATTACCATGACAGTTACAAAATCAAAGGCTGTTTCATGTGAGGTTTGTCAGATGGCAATCAGAGCAATGTTTAGTTTAAATATTCAGGATGCAGCAATCAAATGTAAAAGAGAATATTCATCAGGCAATTTTAGCTAAACTTTTAGACAGTGAAATGGATCCTGACTAATTGTACCAATCTGGAAACAAAAGTTTTTCGTTTAGATGTAATTGAGTGGCATTATTAAGATCTACATTTATTCCCAACACCCCCCGGCTCCAATTCATTTCTTTAAAATGGAATTAAATGTGATAAGGAATAGGGTAATAAGGAACATTTTCTCCATAACATTTTTAAAAAACTTTTGATATTATTCCACATACCTAACTGGAATGGCTAAGAATTTTCACTTCCAATAATAAGCAGAGGTTTGCCTGAGGTTTGGCAGCTGACATATTTAATTGTTGTAACTTCCATGAAAAGCGATATATATATATATCATCATGTAGAATTAAGAAATAATCTGAAAAACAGCAGTTGGCATAAGTAGTTTGTGATCATTGTTGCCACATTATTTATAGTTTTTAAAAAAGAGGGTAAGGGGAAAAAGAGGATAAGTTATTCCTAAAGCTGGTTTTATGAGCAGATTTTGATGCTACAGATTTTTTTAGTTCATTGCATTACTGTTCAAAAATAGTTCTGAATAAATGGAAAATGCCAGAGTGAGCTGTTTTGCCTAAACTAATAGGAGTGTGGAGAAGAAAGCATTTGTAAAATAATCCTGTTCCAATAAAAATTCAGTGTTATTTGTTTATTTTTTGTAATGGGAGAATTTTGTTGTTGTAGAGAAAGATATGTGGACTTCTTGTTATCTGGATTAATTCCCAGGGCATTTTCTTCTCTCTTGAAATATTTGCTATATGTTTCTGCATGGTTTCTCCAAAGTGCCAGTGGCGTATTATCAATTAATTGTTTGGAATAACTCCTGATTATTGAGATTTAATGTCATAATGACACAGCAATTGAATTTTCAAGGACATTTGAATTACTATAATACTAGAAGCACATGCTGTTAATTCTTCTGTCTCTTTGCCTAGTGTGTGTCTGTATGTCATTGCTGTTCTCATAGTCATACAATGTAATCAATAGCACTTAGACTTATATACTACTTCACAGTGTTTTACAGCCCTTTCTAAGCGGTTTACAGAGTCAGCCTATTGCTCCCGACAATTTGAGTCCTCATTTTACCCACCTCGGAAGGAAGGAAGGCTGAGTCAACCTTGAGCCTGATGAGATTCGATCTGCCAAATTGCAGGCAGCTGGCAGTCAGCAGAAGTAGCCTGCAGTACTGCATTCTAACCACTGCACCACTGAGGCTCTATCACAGAATAAGAGAATTGCAGGTAACTAGAAGGGGTTATTTAGTTTATTGACTCTGACTCCCCTGCTCAATGCAGAATCTAAATTAAATCCATTTCTTGTCTAGCCTTGGCTTGAACTCATCCAATGAAGAAAGACTACCACTTTTCTTGATAATTAGTCCCACTGCCAAAATTCTCCAAATGTCAGGACATTTTTTTCTTACATTTAATTAAAATCTACCTTTCTGTAACATAAATACAATATTGTGTGTCCTCTAAAAGGATAGAGAACATTTTTTTTTTTTTACCTTCTTCCATGTGAGCTCAGTTTTTAAGAGTAACTTTGTGTTCTCTCTAAGCTTTGTTTTTTCCAAGGTTAATCATGCCCAGTTTTTATCCCACAACTGGACTTTTCCACATTTAGAAAACTCCTCTACTTTCTCTTAAAGGGTATGGTGGGGTGTGCCCAGAATTGGATACAAAGCTCAAAGTAGGATTTGATCAATATAAAATACAGGTAGTCCTTGATTTACAACCACAATTGAGCTGAAAATTTCTGTTGCTAATGCGAGACAATTGTTAAGTGATTTTTGTTCCATTTTATGACCTTCCTTTCCACAGTTCTTAGGTAAATCAATCAATCAATCAGGCCTTCATCAGAAGGTTGAAAACATTGCAGGCATCATAAATCCTTGCCAGTTGCCAAGCATCTGAATTTTGATCACACAACCACAGAGATGCTGTAATGGTCATAAGTGTGAAAAATAGTCATATATCACTTTTCCCCCCACTGCCATTGTAACTCCAAAGGTCACTAAACAGAATAATAGAGTTGGAAGGGATCTTGGAGATCTTCTAGTCTAACCCTCGCCTCAGGCAAGAAACACTGTATCATTCCAGACAAATGGTTGTCCAGTCTTTTCTTAAAATCTTCCAGTGATGAAGCTTCCACATCGTATGGACAGAAGTCATTCCACTGAATAATTATTCTCATTGTCAGGAACTTTCTCCTTAGTTCTAGGTTGGTTCTCTCCTTGATTAACTTCCATTAGTTTCCATCCATTGCTTCTTGCCCTTAAAATGATTAATATCAGCTTACAATTTATTACTACTCCAAGATTTTCACAATTGTCCTTGTGTAGCCAGGTATCCCCCATTCTGTGCATTTGGGAAACATCCATGAATTCAATTCATCTGCAAATCTGATCTGGTAGGGAAGACTAGAAAACCAATGCCATATCAGATAAGGACTACTATTGTTGCAAAAGTATAAAAACAGAAGCTTGCAAATTTGAACGTGCTTCTCCCTCTGCCTACCTTTATTTTTGTGTTGTCCGAAATATTTTCTTAGATTACTTTACTGGTTTGGAATCTAGGCTCTCTCATCTGGTTTTTGCCTTGGTAGCGGCTCTTCCTCTTTGTTTTATGCCCTTTGCTTTCTGATGAAACCACTGAGTTCATGGATGTTTCCAGTGTGACCTGTAGGTCTGTTAGAAATGGCAACTCTGGTTATCTAAGTTCCTTGGCACAGAGGAAGGACTGAGTCATTTATGCAGCAATTCTTCAATGTTAGCTGTAGGCAGGATGAGCAAGTTTGTGTATTCATAAGATATTTCAAATCCCATGGTGAAAAGAGATCCAAATTCTAATATATAATGCATAAGTGAAATACAGTCAAAAGAATATAGGAAGAACAACTGTATACAGTATTCAACCAACCTGGTTCAGAACATCCACAGGCCATCTTGAAAAACAAAGAAACAAAAACAACGTAACCCTCATGGCTACATCAGCTCAACACCAAGAAACAGCTGGGATGAAATTTCAGGTTTTTAATTATCAATGTCAAAGCACTGCTAATTTTTGCTCCTTTCTGTGGCAAAGAGAAGTTAAATAACATGTGCAAACTAAAAAAGTGTAATTTTTCTTTACACGACACAGAGAATATACCAATCCAAGACCTACCTGCAGAAAGTTGTGTTGTGTTAACTTTTGTTTTGTGACAAAAAGTATGCAGATCTGATAATAGAAGTAGCACTACTCAAGTATATGAAAACTGCAGTGTATCTCCAATAGCAATTGGACAAACTCTTTGATTGCATGACTGGATGTGGGATAGGATGAGAAGTAATTAAATTAATAATTCATACTCAACATGTAGTCTTTAATGGAGCTACATCTATATGGAAGGGAGTAAGCAGTTGGCTATCCCAAGGTTCTGTTTTACTCTTTAACATCATCATAAACATAAGATTTAAATGAGGGAATAGAAGGAAAACTCATCAAATTTGCTGATGAGACCAAACTAACAGGAATAGCCAACAACCCAAAAGATAGGCTCAAGATCTAGATGGATCTCACTAGACTTAAACACTGGGCCCTATCTAACAAAATGAAATTCAATGTAGAAAAAAAGTAAGGTTTTACATTTAGGCAGCAAAAACCCAAATGTACAGGTACAGACTAGGTGAAATTTGGCTCAACAGCAGTAATTGTGAAAGGGATCTTAGAGACCTAGTGGTCAATCACTTAAATATGAGCCATCAATGTTCTGCAGCTGCCAAAAAAGCCAATGCAATCCTAGGCTGGATAGAATCAAGATTACAAGAAGTAATACTATTGCTTTATAATGCCTTGGTAAGACCACATTTGGAATACTGCATCCAGTCTTGGTCACCACACTATTGAAACTCTGGAAAGAGTACAGACAAGAGCGACAAAAAAAAAAAATGGTATGGGGAGCAGGGAGTTGGATTAGAACAGTGGTCCCCAACCTTTTTTGTACCAGGGACCGGTTTCAAGCAGAAACATTTTTTCAAGGACCGGGGGGAGGAGAGGAGAGAGAATCCGAGTTTGGTAGTTTGCTTGCAGACGTTTCATTACCTGACTAGGTAACATCTGATGTTACCTAGTCGGGTAATAAAACGTCTGCCAGCAAACCACCAAGTTCAGGGAGCGCCTCGGCCCTGCCTCCCTCAGCCCCATCCCTCAGGTGTCTCCCTCCCTCAGGTGTCTGCCTCGTTCCTCTCTCAGTCACTCTATCGCTCCTCCAGCAGCCCAGGAAGAAACTGCTTTAAAGAAGCCGGGGGTGGGGGTGGGGGTGGGGTGGCTTTTCCTGTCGCCGCAGCTTCCCGAAGCGCCCGTTTCACCCCCACCCCGCCCGCCCGCCCGCCCCGCGGTTCAATCCACAGTGCTCCGTTCTGCCTGCCTGCCTGCCTGCCTTCGTTTCGGAGCAGCTTCGGCTGATAAAAAGAGGCGAATAGTTATTATTCTCAGCCGAAGCTGCTCCCAAACAACCAGACAGGCAGGCAGGCAGAACGGAGCGAGTGGGCGGGCGGGGTGGGGGTGAAACGGGTGCTTCGGGGAAGCTGCGGCGACAGGAAAAGCCACCCCACCCCCCGGCTTCTTTGAAGCGAGGCGGGAGGAAACCGAAGCCGCTGAGCCACAGAACAGGACAGGCTTCGGTTGCTTCCTCCCTCCCCTTCTTTCATTTGTGTCCTTGATCCCCGATCCCAGCAGCATTCACCGAAGGCGAAGAAAGCCGCCATTTTTTAAAAATTTTATTTTCTTTGCGGCCCGGTAAAGAGTGCTCCACGGCCCGGTACTGGTCCGCGGCCCGGTGGTTGAGGACCCCTGGATTAGAAGACCTCTAAGGTCCCTTCCAACTCTTATTCTGTTCTGAAAAGGCATTAGTAAGAAGAGATTCAGATTTGATCTAAATTGATCCATGACTCCTACATTCATTTACCATAATTCCATGATTTATTTGAAGGTTATTTCACCTTCCTTCTTCAGAGACAGTGAAGAATTGTGTAAGAAGCATCCGCAGCCAGATCCAGAATTGTATTAGGATAATGTATTGAGATGCTTTTCTAGGTTCAGATATATTAGATCAGGTGTGTCAGATTCGATTTCATTGAGGGCTGCATCAGGGTTATGTTTGACCTCGGGGACCCGGGGTAGGTGTGGCCAGGGTGGGCGTGGCCAGCTCAATGTCACTTGTGTGATCAAATGCCACTTTTGCTAGTAGTTTGTTTTGCTAGCACTCTGCCAACAAAATGGAGCTTGTGAGGGCCGCGTGCAACCCTCCTGGGCTCCGTTTTCAGCTGTGACTGCCTCCTGCAGCCTTCTGCCAGCAAAAACGGAGCCTGGGAGGGTCTCACTCTCCTCTCCTCTCCTCTCTCCTACTTTACCCTACCCTACCTTACCTTACTTACCTTAACTTACCTTAACTTATCTTACCTTATCCTATCCTATCCTACTCTACTCCTCCCTAATTTATTCTAAGACCATGTTGGCAAACCTATGGCATGTGTGCCGGAAGTGGCATGCTGAGCCACTTCTGCCAGCACAGAGAGCTTGCCCGGAAGAGCCCCACTCATGCGCATGCGTGCTGCCACCCAACATCTGATTGTCGGGTATTTGGCACTCATGCACGGGGGTTGTAGGGGTGCACGGGAGACATGCTGCATGCGCAGAGAACACATGGGGGGATCGCGTGAGCATGCACAGATGGATGGCGCATGGGGGTGATCGCACACGCATGTACAGAGACGTGCGGTGCGTGGTTGGGGGGAAATCGCACACACATGCGCAGGGGGTCTGGGGGGAGGGCAGCACGCATTGCCTTCTGGGTGCTGGCACACGAGCGCAAGCGCACATGCAATTATCAGAACGGGAGCCAAAAATGGTTAGCCACCACTGCTCTAAGACATACTGCCTTATATTATTCAAGTCAGTTTAAGAGGATGGAGGATAGAGACACAGAGAATAATATGCCAATGAGCAGTAGGTATAAACTGAATTTGAAATCCAATTGAGGTTGTTTCTGTGTACTCATGATGGTCTCTTTTCATAGCAAACTCCCCACCTAGCTACTTGAGGCTCTGGCTAGGTTATGTGGTAAAAGAATGTAAAACAAGGATTTGGGGCACTCTAGCACATATTTTCTAGTCCACAGCTGCATCTGAAAGCTTAGCATAGTCACAGTCATTTTAACCTCCATCTGTTAAATAATTTTCATCTGGATGAGACAGGAGGTTGAATTGCAAATAACAGAAATATTTCAGGAAATTTCATCTCTAAGGCCACCAGGATTTTTATCCTGGCATTTGAGCACTACAGAAGGAAAAAGAGAGAGAGAAGCTTCAGATCTCGCTCCTTCTTACTGTGACCGGAGCATTATTGCTGCTATCTCAACCAGCCAGATCTCATTGGAAGAGAAGAACCAAAGATATTTGAGAAGTTTCAGAAGTGGAATTTGCTTTGGAAGAAGCGATCTCTGGTCATTTAAAAAAAAAAAAAAACAAATTGATGTTATGTAAATCCTGAGAAAACAATTAACCTCTTTAAGTTATTGCTGCTTTGAATGCTTATTCATGATTTTTAAAAAAAAAAAAAAAAACAAGTCCTATTTTTACTTCCTATTTTTCACTGGCTACTCATTGTAATTTCTTTCCCTGACTTCTGTCTTCCTTAAATGCTTGCAGCGGTTCAGGTAATGCACAATACCAAGTACTGGTATCGGAAGAAAAGGCTGACGTCTTTTGTGTTCTTTAGCAATTGAGATTCTGGAGTATATGGATGTATTACAGCAGAGCTGACAAAGGAATGCAGTCTTCTATTCAATGTGCCAGGCTGTGCATAGACCATCAGGCTCAACTAATAAAGTCACGATGGCAGATTAAACTCAAGAGCAGTACCTTTACTCTGAATAAGCTTTCTGAAGGTGTAATATAATCAATCAGATTTGAATACGTAGTACAGCTATTTCTTCACTTAACAACCACAACAGAGCCAAAATTTCTGTTGCTAAGTGAGACATATGTTAATAGCACTTACATACTGCTTCACAGTGCTTTACAGCCCTCTCTAAGCGGGTTTACAGAGTCAGCCTATTACCCCCAACAATCTAGGTCCTCATTTTACCCACCTGAGAAGGATAGAAGGCTGAGTCAACTGTGAGCTTGTCATAATCGAACTGCCAAACTGCTAGCAGCCAGCAGTTAGCAGAAGTAGCCTGCAGTACTGCATTCTAACCACTGTGCCACCATTACTCTGTTAAGTGAATTTTGCCCCATGTTAGAAGCTTCCTTCTCACAGTGTTAAGTGAACCACTGCAGTTATTAAGTTAGTAACAAGTTTGTTAAATGAATCTGGTTTCTCCATTGACTCAGCTCATCAAAAAGTCACAAAAGGTGATCACGGGATGCCGAGACACTGCAAACATCATAAATATGATCCAGTCACCATGCATCTGAATTTTGATCATGTGGCCATGGGGATGTTCCAGTGGTTGCAAGTGTGAAAAATGGTTATAAGTCATTTTTTTCCAGTGCCATTGTAACCAATAGCAGTCATTAAATGAATGAGTCAAGGATTACCTTGACTTCATCATAGACTAAACCAGTGTTGATCAGTTAGTCCTCAATTTATGACCAAAATTGAACCTGGAATTATGGTTGTAAATCCTTCTGGTTGTTAAGCAGTCTTCACCTGACTACACCCAATTTTGTAATCTTTTTTGTGGCAGTTGTTGGACCATTACCCTATCTCCCATCAGTAAATTATTGTACTTCTTCAGGCTAAGTACACTCTGATCTTTTAAACATTTCTTATAAGGCTTAATTTCTAGATCCTTTGTTATCATCATTGGCTTCCTCCAAAGTCTATCCAGTTTATCACTATTCTTTTCAGATGACAATATCCACCATAACCAGGACTGTACACCATATTTAAAATGGGGTCTGACCAGGGCAGAATAAAATAGAACAATTACTTCCTTTCTCTCAAAACCAATTTATAATCCATTAAATCTCATTTTATTTCAGCTGTAATGAATATACTTATTAACCCAAACAGACCAAATTAAATCCCATATTTCAATGTTTTTTTTTCTCTTGGAAGAAAATAGAAGAAATATAGGTAAAGCTCTGTCTGCTTTTTCCCTGCATTAATATTTTAATTATGCTTCAGAAATTTAGTCAAGGAAACATTCTCGTTGGTGAAATACTATAGAAAAAACACTCTTATGCAGTCAGTTTTATGTAGCACAAAGGATGCATAGAGAGAAAAGTTAAGCATGTAGCTTTTATAAGATGTATTCTTGAGATTGGTGCTGCTATGAAATCAAGCTTTATTTCATATAAATAATAAAACATGGAGAATTTCTAATGCACTGCTCAACTTGGAAAAAAAATAATAGCAATTCAGAATTAATGTCTACATGAGAAACACTCTCCAATTCCCAATGACATTCTTTTCTTCTGCTTTAATAAACCAGTAACAATTAATACTTAGAAGAATAATAGATAATACTGTATTTAGGAACAGGAATATCATTTTTATGTTTTTCAACATAACTAGCATAACATAAATTTAAAGCCACAGTGACTATTTTAATTATTTATTTAAAATCCCCAAATATGTTTGTTATGATGCATACAGGTTTTACAAACTGTTTTGAAAAAATGCAACACTATTGCCATTTTCAGGGGTTTATATGAAGTAGAATTCTTCTCCATTTTCACTGAATGATAGCACATACTCTCTGGATGATTAGAAGTTCTAAAACAGTGTTTCAGAATGCTAGGAGTTAAAGTTGTCACATCTTAAAAGTTTTGAAAAACACTTCTTTAAAACAATTTTGTGTGTCACTCAGAGAGTTGTGCTACCATACAAGTGAACAGCAATATAAATTTCCTACAGACTTCCAAGCTGAGCATTTTACCAAGTACTCTCAGGGAAGTCATCTGAATTTTAAATCACCTCCAAATATATAAGAGACTGTTGGAAGAAAAATCCAGTGTGGTTCCAAGCCCAGAGAAAAACACTGGAAATAAAATGGAGGAGGCTACAAGGAAAGAAGATCTCTGTTTATTTGGTTTCCAGAAACTTCAGTGACAGCAACGTGTTTCTGGGATGGCTGACAAAATGGCTGAGTGAGTGGATGGATTTTTATAGGGTTCTGGGATTTGATGATTGAGATGCACCAGGGATTTGTGCAATGTAGTGAGCCTTGTGTCTTTTGCTATTCTAACAGTGGTGGGTAAATTCTACTATGTCTTAAAGGTCCTGCCCTGTCCTTAGAATTGGGTGGGGGGAATATAAATTCTTAATCCCATCATCTCCAGCCTGGGGAAGCTATACCTGAAGGTGTTTTCTTTGTCAATAGATACAAAAGCATTTCATTAATAAAACTTTACAATTGGATGGATTGCCTGGGGTGTTTTCCTGGTAGTGGAGAGAAGGGAATGACTTGGTTTTAGGTCTATGTCTCTCTCTGTGTGTGTGTGTGTGTGTGTGTGTGTGTGTGTGTGTTTATGTGTATATGTATGTGTGTGTGTGTGTGTGTGTGTGTGTGTGCTGACTTCCTACAAGACTACAAGACAATGGATCTTTAAGCAACAGTCAGAAATAGCTCTGATTCATTAAATCCGATTACCGTCTACAGCTAGAGATATACAACTATCTCTTCCATATAAAAGAGCATTTATTATTATTCTTGAACATTATTTTGCAGAAGCAAGCAATAAATACTATCAATGCTTGTGATTTTAACAGGGCAAAATGAGGCATCTGCAGCTTAAATAGCATTTCCAAATCAGGGAAATAGTTGTGTAGAGTTGGTGTCTATGTTTTTGATCCTTTTAGTCTGCCTGGAAGCACAAGTCATGTTTGAGAAAGACCATCTGCAGGGGAGAGAAGAAACATGCTAATTGATAAAATGCAGTGCCCTGAGAGAAAGAATCTTAAAATGGGTGAACAAGAAGCGCTTGGATTCTCTGAGGAAGTTTTGTTTCCTGCTGTGAAGGAAAAGAAAAAGAAACCCAGGTAAAAACAGGAAAGGGCGAGCTTGCCACTCATTTCAAGGTGACTGGGAGGAGGAAGTATAAGGAGGCCCCAGTTTGGAGATAGAAATCCTCAAGGAGACAGAAAATTACTGTCCCTAAGAGTCCTGCTGACAGATTTATTGTGCAATTGAAAAATAGGTGGCCTTGATCTCTGCCACCAGATAATAGAAAGGGCTCAAAACATCACAAAGCTCCGAGATCTCTCTTCCTTTCCTTTCCTTGGCCCTCACCGCTTTCGTATGCCTTTGCATTATGGCCCTTGGTAAACTTTCTGAGGAGATGGAACTGTCATGAAACAGGAAAATGCTACATGTGCCTGTCAAGGTTAAAGTTAAAAAAAACAGCAGAGGTCTTACTGTCAGCTGTCCAGCTTTAAGACTTTTCTTGTAGAGAAAAGTCTGGGGTGGAGTGGGGTGGGGTTAAAACCCTTACAATCAGGAATGTAGGAAGGAAAAGTGGGAGTAAAACCCTTGGAATAAGGGAAGGGGAGGAGAGGAAGGAAGGAGGAATGTAGGAAGGAAAAGTAGAGAGTAAAAGGGAGAGGAGGGAGGGAGAGAGAGAGGGAGGGAGGGAGGAAAAATGGGGAGTAAAACCTTTAGAATCAAGGAAGGAAGGAAGGAAGGAAGGAAGGAAAGAAGGAAGGAGGAGAAGAAAGAAAGAAAGAAAGAAAGAAAGAAAGAAAGAAAGAAAGAAAGAAAGAAAGAAAGAAAGAAAGAAAGAAAGAAAGAAAGAAAGAAAGAAAGAAAGAAAGAAAGAAAGAAAGAAAGAGGGATGGAGATGCAACATAAGTTTGGTTAGGTTTATTGGGAGATGCTGCTGAAGTGATGGAAACTAAGTATAGGATAAGTAACAAAAAAGCATCTAAAATTGCAATAAGAAGGAAAGGAGTATTAATGCCATTTAATTGACTTGTTAGTGTGCCTTATAATTACATTTTGTGAAGGTTAACATTCATGGTTTCCATTCCCCTAAATAAAAACTCTTTTTTTGCCTACAATACAATGCTCTCTATAAAAAGCCATTTTATGACTCTTATGAGTGGGTCCAAGGGTTTTTTTCCACTTGACTTCCTGTTGGTACAAACACCCACTGGTATCATCTTTATTCTGTCAGGGCTTTGGCCGATAGATGACATTGCCTTAAAACCTTGGTTAGCTATACTGATGTTAAAATACGGTACCATTTCCCCAATAATGACAGCAATCAGTAGCAATTTTAACCTGTATAGAGTCTGGACATTTTGCCACTTAGCAGCAGACTCAGGTTGCCTTTAGAAGGCAGGAATGAACATATCAGCTACTGGTAACTTTAGGTTGATTTGTATCTGCTTTTATCTTTAGGGTCCTGGCCCCCATTCTTTTCCTCCATGATAAAAACATGGCAGATACTTCTGGTTTGAAGGGCTTCGGCAACAGATAGAAATCCGCGATCGTGCGCAGTTTCTGTCTGGGCTCGCCGCTGGAGCACTCCGAATCGGCTGGTTTCGGGGCTAAACCACCCCGTAGAGGTGGTGAAGAGGGAGGAGACCGCCAGCAGGGTCAAGGAGAGCCACATCTCTCCTCCTCGGCTAGCCATTACTCCCTTTCCCGAAGGCGGTTGCAGCGGTGGTCAGAAATGGCCACCACAAAGAAGAACTCGACCAGAAAAGAATGTGCAGGAGGAAGATAAGAAGAGAAAGTTTTGGTTGTCCGGGTCAAACAGCAAAAGCAACAAATAAGGTACCCTGGAATTTAAATTTAATAACATTGTTCCCAAAGAAGATTTTCAAGCTGCGAAGGAGAGAGAGAAGGGAAAGGATTAGGTTTTTTTTTCTTCTCTCTCCTTCCCTATACTGACAACAAAGAGACTTAAATAAGAAATTGGAAAAATCCGCTTTGACATCAATAGGCAATTAAGCTGAAAATAAAACAAAATGCCAAAGGGATAATAAAGATTTCTGGACATTAAAAACTTTCTTTTTCATAAGCAGGAAGGGAGAGAAAAAGAATAAGGGCAGGATCTGGAAGAGGGAGGAGACTGCCTGGAATTAAAAAGAATCTACAGTAAAACTTCAACAAGACTTCTAAAAGATACATTTTAACTGAAACTTTGCAATTAAATAGTAACTCCAGGAAGAGAAAGTGAAAAAAAGAGCAAAAAAGAAACAGCTTGCGTGTATTTGGATTATTTGGTGATCTTTGGATTCTTGGTTATTATATTTGAATGACTAAAATCAATTGGGTGGTTGTTTAAAAATTTATACAATGGCACCACTTCTGGATGAATTGAAAATGGAACTTAAAAAGTACAAAGAAGATGCACAAGAAGGGAAGGGTTCTTTTGGCTTCGTTTTTCAATTCTTTGAAATGGAGATTTAGAACTATGAGAAACAACAAGAAAAGACTGCAAAACAAGAAGACTGGGACAAAGAAAAAGCCATCTTTAATGAACAAGTAATTTTATGTGGGGAAGAAAAAGGAAAGGAGGGAAAGAGAATGGAGAATTTAAGACTTAAAAAAACAATCAAAGAAAAGAAAAATAATTCGAAAAATAAGTATAATACTGGAAAGCAACAGAAAAGGGGAATACAGAAGAGAGAAATAGAGGTAGAGAGACAAGGGGGTAAAAAGGGGAGAGAGAAAAAGAGAGGGAAGAAGGAAAGGAAAAGAAGTTACAAAGGACCAGAGCAAGATATAGAGAAACAGGACCTATTTAGAGATAATGGTGAAAATCTAACTGAAAAAAGGATTCTGTAAAGGTACATAAGATTGTATTTTTATATTAGTAATAGAGATAACTTTAGAAAATTGGAAACAACGTATGATTAAAATGAGGGATAAAATAGTGTAATTTAGTGAAATGTTTGTGAATAAAATAAGTGAAATAAAATAAATGAGAAAATTGAATTAGGAAGGAACAGGAACATTTTAATTAGTTAATGTTTTATAAAATATAAGTGAAGAGGGGGGGAATTAACTATGGAAAGCTTATAATTGTTCCCATAGAAGTATGATATTTAATTGAAAAGTAATGTTAAAGATGTTAAGACTTTAATGAATATTAATATTAATGATAGAATTGAATTGGAATGGAATGTTGTTTTAATTATATACATTTATATATATATATTTTTTTAAAGAATACAGTGTGTATTTTAAGAATGTACCAAGCAAAATCCGAATGGAAGTTATGTATTATATTGAATGTTACATTTTAGGGAAAAGATATAAAGGCGTCATACTCCAATCAGTAACTACAGGAGAAATTTTGTTTAATGAGAAAAGATAATAGATAATTGAAACAGGACAGACAAAAAATATAAATACAATGATTTGAATTGAGATGAGATAATTAAAATAAAATTGAGAAAATTAAAAGAGGGGAGAAGCTATGCAGAAAATGTAAAATAGTAATAAGATATGGAATAGAATATAAAAATGAGCATGAACCTGAATTTGTGTCTGTACAAAGAGATGTAACCTGGGATTATGCTACTTTCAAAAAAGATGTTTTATTTGTATTTTTTTTTCTCTTTGTGAAAACTCAAATAAAATTTACAAAAAAAAAAAAAAACATGGCACAGATAGTAGTTGACATGATAGCAGAGTTCCAATATCTAAGGGGCTGCCACAAAGAAGAGAGGGTCAAACCTATTATCCAAAGTAGTTGAAGGCAATGGGTGGAAACTAATCAAGGAGAGAATCCACCTAGAACTAAGGAGAAATTTCCTGACAATTTTCCTTCAGTGACAATTTTCCTTCAGAAGTTGGGTGCTCCATCACTGGAGGTTTTAAAGAAAAGATTGGACAATCATTTGTTTGAAATGGTATAGGGTTTCCTGCTTTTGAAGGGAGTTGGACTAGAAGACCTCCAAGGAACCTTCCATCTCTGTTATTCTCTGCTAAGTTGGTTTAGGATGCCAGGAAAACAGGAGAATCTTATTTGGGCAATTGAAAAGTTTACCATAGTATAGATTGACTGTGAATATAGCCTGCATGTTAAAAAAAAAAGGCATGCTAAAGATAGCCACACAACAGTTGATTTATGTCTTTTTCCATCAGAAGTATGTATACACATTTGTATGTATGTGGATACACACACACACACACACACACACAGAGAGAGAGAGAGAGAGAGAGAGAGAGAGAGAGAGAGAGAGAGAGAGAGACAAAGAGGTAAGTTCGGCATTGTGCTTGCAAATGAGCTTGCAAGTTTGTTGCAGAGATTCCAACTTCCCAGTGCCAGAAGTAGCAACAATTATGTGTGTCTAAGTTTTGCATGAAATATAGGCACTTTGGTAATTTTTTTAATAAGGTATGAAGTCTAGGATCAAGGTGCAAACCACTAGAGAGGTAATTGTACAATGAGGAACGGATTTTCACACTGACTTATCCACTCATAATTAAGGAAGGTGCCACCCCAAATATTTCAAAAACAGCTTCTTTTCCTGCAAATTAAAGGAACTTAAAATTATACATAGAATAAATTATTAGTACACATCAGTGTGAGCCAAAAGCAATTTAACAGATACATGGTGTTTCTGCGAGTTTCTGCATTTTAAAAAACTGAATTAAAAAAGGGCCTAAAGCTTATAATTCTTCCTTGTAGAAAGACACTTCTGTCCTCTTGATTATTTTGCTTACCTCTTTCTGTACCTTTTTCAGTTCTTCCGGCTTCTTTTTTGATTTGTGGTGATCCACACTGTAACAGGATGTCATAATTTCTGCCAACTTGAAGAACTTTAAAGAGGATTATACAAATTGATGGATGATAAGGTTAAATAGCTCCTGGTTAGGGCAATATGTTTTGAATTACAGTTTAGGGGAGATGAGCAGGCAGGTAGGTTTTCCTTGCAAGTTTCCCTTCTGCATTTAAACAAAATGTGGGACCAGATACTGTAGCTGTTTGAATTAAACAAGCATAGCTCTTCTTATATTATGAAGGAATAGTTCTTAATTAGGGGGTTCTCCTTTGGCCTTAGTTGATGAGGCAATAGATAAAAGGTATGTGCCTTTCACAGGAAGATGCATGGTATGTTTTTTGCCAGTTTCAGGTGTGGCTTTGTATAAAGAAAGACAGACTCCAGATATTTTCCTCGATAAGATTTATGTGTTTATTCAGCTGAATAAAGATGGAGGACTTTTTAGCAAGGGAGAACCTTGAACAGACATTAACACTCATATTTATATGCAGTGGTGGGATTCAGCCAGTTCGCACCAGTTCGGGAGAACCAGTTGTTAACTTTCTGAGCAGTTTAGTGAACTGGTTGTTGGAAGAAATCATTAGGGCAGAGAACCGGTGGTTAAATTATTTGAACCCCACCACTGTTTATATGTTTACTATTGTCCATACCTCCACCCAGAAACACTGGCACACTTTACCCAAACAAGCTGGCACACTCCAGATAAAATAAAGAAGTACAGAAATAGCCATCCAACTCCCTTGGAGGTCTTCCAAGGACATTGGGTGTCATCTCAGGGACTTTGGGTGTTTCCTGAGGAACTTTCCATGACCTTGAAAGCCTGCAGAAGCAACGGTGCCATTGGCACATGTGCTCCCTTCAAGACTGTCCATAGAAATATTAAATTCCTGGTCAACAGTTGTGGCTTTTTTTCTCCTGTCATTTGTGGCCATAGAAGAAATTCTGGTTCAGTTCAGGGCCTGTCCTTCACAAAAAGATGATTTCTAAATTTCAAGATAGGATATAAATTGGAACAAGAAATAACCCCAGAACTGAAACAGAACTCACTTTTCAAGTCAAGGTTATACTGCGATATTTTTTAAAGACTTGCCTACTTTTATCTCCAGCCTTTTCTGCCTCTCTTTGAATGTCTTTTCAATGCAGCCCATCCTGAGGAAGGAAAATTAAATTATCTTGGACTAAGTGGATTAATTTCTCAGAGTAAAGAAGCACTATGGTGGGTAGGTAATCATGGAAATTTGGTTTCTGGGAGACTGACATTTCTTGGCTACATCTTTGCAAATACATATTGAGTGACTTAATGATAAATTCCCCAAATCTGAGCAAATGACCAAAAATGTTTACAGAACATTATTTTTATTGAATAAAAACAATCATTTAAGTTGTTTGACAGGCAATCAAATCTTTCTTGTCTCATCCTGCAGGAAAAAAAAATTGAGATTCTTGCTATTACCAAGTAGTCACCTATTATGGAAGGAGATTAGGCTGCTTGCTCCTTCTGAATGTTAAGTGGTGATTGATAATTCAGCTGGAGATTTTTGAGGGCCTGAGCAGGAGGTCATGAGAATGCTATTGGAACAGATCTAAATTGTTTATATTATCTGTTCTTTGTTCAGTCATAATATGCATTTACTTAGCCACCATGGAGTTCAACTGAAATCATATATCAGCTAGAGCACGGGTGTCAAACTCGCAATGCCACGTTGCTGTCATGATAATCATGGTGGTTTCCCCCCTTCATGTAGCTGTGGTGGTATGGCCTGAGTGTGATGCATCTGGCCCACAAGCTGCCAATTTGACTCCCCTGAAATGAGGGAAAGTGGGAAATGCCAATGTTTACTCTAGCTGATCCTATGGTTGGCCAATTGTAACTTGCAGGGGAATTTGACAAAAGCAAAAACAGCACAATCAACTTAAATGTGATTCAATGGTTGGATCCCAAAACTTCTACTTATTTCTACTATTATTGGTAACTGCTGTTCAGGGATTGTGTTGTTACACCATGCCCCATAGTCCTTATCTGTTCTTGGGTAACAGTTAATAAAGAGTAATATTTGTAGCTCAGGGTTGAAATGATGCATCCTTGGTGCTCTCTGAGCTTGATTGTTTCCTGACAGACATTTTCTTACCCATCAGGACTAGCACTGATGATGTTACCTCGTTTGGGCAATGAAACATTTGCAAGAAAACAGCCAAGTTTAAAGAGTACCAAAGATCATTCTTGATAAATAATACTACAGGGCTTGTTCATGGTAATAGTTTATGCTGTCTCTGTCTCTTTCTTTGTAGGGGTAGTTTAGATGCCTCAACAGTGCTTGTATTAAACAACCAGTCTTAAATCCATTAAGTTTTTTTTTATAAACTGAGCTGCCCAAGACATGCTGATACTGGCAGAGATGGTGAGAGTTGCAGGCTAATCCTCTGCAGATGGTTGGCCTGGCTTAATCTCACACATACACACACACACACACACACACACACACACACACACACACACACACTAATGCAATGACTTCAAAGCTAAATATTGATTGCAAAAGATGGGGAATAATTTTAATTTAGAACAGTTTTTTTAGGTGGTGGGGGAATAGCAGAATATTCTAACTACGACTGTACAAAATAGGACTTTGGCGAGAATTCACTCGTGTGTTATATGACAGATGAATGCCAACCCATCTTAAATCTAAGATTTACAAGACAACCATCTACCCTGTTGTACTGTATGGCACTGAATACTGGGCAGCAACAACAGCTGGGCTGCTGGGGGTTCTCAGGGGTTCAGAAGAGCCCCTAGCTAAGATTTTGTGCAGTTCGGAGACCCTCCCAAATCCCACTCCTGGCTGGCCTCACCCACCCCACCCCTCCCCTCCCAGGGCTCCCCACGTGGCCCATTTTGGATGCAGGCAAGAGCAGGACACGTGCAGAGGCTCAGGGAGGGTGAAAAACAGGCCTTCCAGAGAGCCTCCGGAGCCTGGGGAGGCTGTTTTTTGCCCTCCTGGAGGCTTGATGAAAACCACCAGAACCTGGGGAGGGCAACCCCTCCCCCCCCATGGTGCAGGAGGCTGACTAGGCTGCACCCACCATGGCCACACCCACCTTGCAACTGGGCAGAGAACCCATTTCTAAAAAAATTTAAGCCCACCCCTGAATAACAGGGTTATCTGCTGGGCAGAAACAACGAAAGCTATCTCGATTCTATGGAAATGCGAACGCTCCATTGGCATCTCCCTTCTTGACCGCATCACAAATGACACCATTCGACAGCATTTTGGTGTGGCACCAATTATAGAGAAGATGAGAGAAGGCCAGCCCTGCTGGTATGGACATGTCCAGAGAACAGCACCTTTCACCATTTCTAAGACAGCATACCAATTAGAAGGCAATGGCTGGTGACCTCATGGGCATCCCAACAGAGATGGCAAGACACCATCAACAAAGATACCGCACAAAGTGGTGTAAAATGATCCAAAAAGTGGACCCTGCATCTGCGGGAATACACAGGGAAGAAGAAGAAGACTATATAAAATAGGATAATTTAATAAACAGCCCACAGTGTTATTGCTGTTTAGTTGCACATCACTTTCAAAATAGGTATTTTCAGGGAAATGCAATTCATTAGATAATGCTAATAGGAAACTTATACTAACAATGCATATGCAGCCAAAAGATAAATCAATATCTGCTCTCAAAAGGAAGGTTTCCCCCCCTAGGTTGCACTAGAAAAATATGAACTAAAATTCTGTGCAGATAGGAAACATCCCAAAACAGATTGAAAAGGATTATGTACATTCAACAGTAAATCTGATTGTGGATCAACAGACAATCACAGGGGAAAATATATAATGGAGTATTTTGGAGAAAGGCAAATAACTCTTGGTACTAGCCTACCTGCAAAATATACTACTTGTAACTGCTTAAGAGCAAATGTAGGTTGAGTGTTAAAAAGACTGTTAAAATGTGTGACATGTCAGGTTTCAGCAATAGTATCGGCATATATTTTTTTTCAAACTAATATTTTTTAGGTTGTGTGGAATAACAACCCACCTGAGCAGGTTGCTCCTTTCCTCTCCCTTCTCAGCCTTCCTCCATTATCAGGAAAATCCAACTGCCAATAAACAGTATCAATATTGTGGGAGGGGATGGGTGATAAGGAGTGATGAGAAGATTAATAGTGATAGTAGTGCAGACTTAGTAAAGTGTTGAGGGAATTATTTGTTTAGCAGAGTGATGGCGTTCAGAGAAAAACTGTCCTTGTGTCTTAGTTGTTCTGGTGTGCTCTATAGCGTCGGTTTGAGGGAAGGAGTTGAAACAGTTTATGTCCGGGATGTGAGGGGTCTGTAAATATTTTCACAGCCCTCTTTTTGACTTGTGCAGTATACAGGTCCTCGATGGAAGGCAGGTTGGTAGTAATTGTTTTTTCTGCAATCCTAATTATCCTCTGAAGTCTGTGTCTGTCCTGTTGGGTTGCAGAACCAAACCTGACTTTCCTCTTGATTCCATAATGAATTTTTAACATAGTTAAAAGTGGAATGTACATATTTTTAGCTATATTCAGCTTTACTAAATGATAGCATTGATACTGAAATATTTTAATATAAAACATGTTTATTACTATTTAACGTCATTTACCAAATTACAATTACAAAGGTTTTAAAGTTTTTAAAAAATGCCATGTGACATGAAAAAGCTATGTGATTGAGGGTGCTAAGATCTTGCTTTTTTACAGCTCCTAAATTACTTAGGTGCTCTTGATATTTTCCCACAGTCTCATAAATTAACTATTTAATCAAGCATTAATGGCCTTGTCACGGCAGATGTTAAATCCAGCTGCTAAACACAGTTTTAATGGGGTTTTTTTCTCATCTTTTTTATTTTACAAAGTCAATTAATTCCAGGATAAACTAATACTCCAAGGGAAAGGACATGTACTATTTGTCAACCAAAGAAAACACGATTTAAGGTCATTTAGATATTCTATTCATTTTAGCTAGGAATATGCATCGAACGACTAGAACATTAGGTACAGACCACTTTGTACAAATGTTTATTTGTGATGAAATGGAAAATTCAGAGATTCTTCAATGTTAGAGTTTATTCAGCTAGAAGTTATAGCTACCAGATTGAGACAGGACACCTTGCAACTACTGAATGTAGAGCAGGACAGAAGTGGGTAGTTTACACCACTAGATTAACAGACTGGTTAAACAATGCCAACAATTGTTAATGGCTCACCAGGTATATAAAAGAAACTGATCAATGTTTTAAAAATCAAAAGGGAAATACAAATAAAGCCAAGAGAATTACCTGGATAATATTTTTATTGGACTTACAAAACAGGCTTGTTACAGATGTAGGAAGTTAGCACCCACCCCTCTCCTAGAAAAATAAAATATCCTAGGAAATATTAAAAAGTCAGAATGTTTCCCCTAAAAAGAAAAGTAGAAACTCAAGGAGGCAGAAACTCAGCCCCCTCCCCCAACTTTGCTAATGGACCATTACTCTGGCCTGGGCCAGTCTATTTTACAAAACAAAGATCTACTCCAGGTAGAGCTATAATAGGAATTGCCCAAAGCCCTTTCATTACATCGTCATCCAGCAAGGCTCAACCAAGCCTGGGACTCAGGACAGCCTACAGAGTTGCCCATGCATGCCCCATGGCAGTCTGACAACCAATCAGAATACAAGCTCAAATTCAAATCCCAACAGAGGGCATAAAACAATTGCACTCTCAGCATATCACCCTTTTCTTCTTTTCCTTCACCCAACATCTTGAAGCATGTAATCACACTTTTCACTTTGGAGCTCTAAGCCATGTGGTCCTGTCCACCATTAAACCATCTTTCCAAACAGCCTCCATGTTTCCAGTGTCTTTTTCCCCACTTGGAACTGAACCCAGAAGGATATTTCTTCCAACACAGCTTTGAAGAATGTTGTGAAAAGGGACAAAGAAGAAATGAAAAGAAATTAAATTCGATGACATTCAACTTTATTTGAACAGACCAAAGATTAAGACTGTAAGAAGTAAAAGGAAGAAATATAAAGGTTTTTTTAAATCAAAATCTTCCATCTCTATTATCCCATTCTTTTCCCTTAACCTTGCCAAATGCCATTTTTCTGAACTATCATATGCTTATGATAGCTTGCATCATAAAAGTTTGCAAGGTTTACTTGCAAATAGTCCTACTAATCGATTTGATCCAGAACTTCTTGACTGCTACTTAGTAACTATTTACCTATTGTCCCCTTCCCTCCCTTCATTCATTTTATATGCCTTTATAGTCCATTGGATGTCTGGATAATTTAAAAATAATTTCCTATCTATCTCAGGAACCAACTTTCACTATCACACTTTACTAATGTAAAGAATATTACTTTAACTAGTCTAATTGTTACTTTTGAAATAACATTATGCTACATACTCTTCCTTCCTATCAATAAAACCTTACATGTTTTGTATACAAATTCTCCAAACTAACTGGATTTATCAAATTATTAAACCAATTACCTAAAATACCGTATTTACCGGACTATAAGCCACTACTTTTTTCCCATACTTTGAACCCTGCGGCTTGTACAACAATGCAGCTTATCTATAGATTTTTCTTCGCTAACTGGCATCAGGGGGCGCAAAAACGTGACAGATGCAAGCGGTCAATGCAAAGGAGAAGACGCTACCGGTAATTTTTGGCGCGCTCGATGCAAGCAGCACGACATGCACGAACGCAAAATATTTTTCACACCCTCATCATGGAAAGTCCACAAAGAAAAGCTTAGGATGCAGCTTTTAAGTTGAAAGCAATCGATCTGTCTATCCAGGAAGGAAATAGAGCTGCTGCATGTAAGCTTGGCGTTAATGAATCAATGGTGAGACGTTGAAGACGTCTGGCCGCATGCAAAGAGCATTCTTCTCTTTCTGTGTAAATATCTCATTTCACAACGTATATATCTGCGGCTTATAGTCTGGTGCGGCTAATATATGTAAAAAAAAAAAAAGTTTTTTTAAATTTAGTGGGTGCGGCTTATATTCCGATGCACTCTATAGTCTGGAAAATATGGTAAGTATTATTATGAGGAGGAGGAGGAGGAGGAGGAATGTAGGCCTTTTTTTGGCAATCCAATTTAAAAGACATGATTCTCTTTTTACATTTTCAACATAATTTACTACTATTTACTTAGCAGGGTTATATTAAATACTCATTAGCAGGGTTATATTTTTAAGTATTCATTATATTCTTAAATACTTATTTACCATGCTCATATGATATCCAAACATGGAATAGAATAATAGAGTTGGAAGGGATCTTGGAGTTCAACCTCTTGCTCAGGCAGGAAACTCTATACTATTTCAGACAAATGGTTGTCCAATCTCTTCTTTAAAACTTCCACTGTTGGAGCATTCACAACTTCTGGAGGCAAGTAGTTCCACTGATTAATTGTTCTAACTGTCAGGAAATTTCTTCTTAGTTCTAGGTTGCTTTTCTCCTTGATTAGTTTCCACCCATTGCTTCTTGTCCTGCCCTCCAGTGCTTTGGAGAATAGTGTGACTCCCTCTTCTTTGTGGCAACCTACTAGATATCAAAACACTGTTAATATGCCACTCCTAGTCCTTCTTTTTATTAAGCTAGACATACCCAATTCCAGCAACCATTCTTTATATGTTTTAGCCTCCAGTCCCCTAATAATTTTTGTTGCTCTTCTCTGCACTCAACAAATTTTATATCGTGGTGACCAAAACTGGATGCAGTTTTCCAAGTGTGGCATTACCAAAGCATTATACATATATCTTAATTTCTTAAATGCCTTTTACTTTCCACAGAATATATATGTCCTTTTTTATTTTTCTCTATTTAATATATGCAATTTAGATCTCTCTGTCCAGAAATTTGTAAGTTATAGTGTGACAGTAGAATGTATTCTATAAATAGCATGTATAGAAGTCATGCAAAAATATAGGATAGTTTATGTTTCTTGATTTGGGGGAAATAAAAATGAATGAAGTTACAAGATTTTATTGTCTGAGATTTGATTGCAGGTTTCAAAACAATGTTAAGTTAAAAACAGATTGATTACATTGTATTCATTATATAATACACTGATTTTGAACTTATGGTGCATTGCTGACAATGTAAAGTCTAACCACTATGATTCTAAATCCTCCTTCACAGTTACTTTAAAAAGAAAACAGAACTTTAATTTACATTAATGATACTTTATTTGATACTATGGGAGCCCGGGTGGTGCAGTGGTAGAATGTGGTATTGCAGGCAAACTCTGCCTATTATTTGGAGTTTGATCCTGATAGGGCTCAAAGTTGACACATCCTTCCATCCTCCTGAGGTTGGTAAGGACAGAGATTTTGGGAGGCAATATGCTGACACTATAAACCACTCAGAGAGTGCTGTAAAGCACTATGGAGCAGTATATAAGTCTAAGTCCTGGGCTTCCAGTTTGAGCTTCTTTGGCAACAGACCGAAACCTCATCTCTGCGAGGCTTCAATCCGTGCTTGCCACTGGAGCGCCCCGAGCCGGCTGGTTTCAGGGCTAAGCCACCCCGTAGAGGTGGTGAAGAAGGGGGAGACTGCCTGCAGGGTTAAGGAGAGCTGCATCTCTCCTCCCCAGCTGGCCATTACTCCCTTTCCTGAAGGCGGTTGTAGCGGTGGTCAGAAATGGCCACCACAAAGAAGAACTCGACCAGAAAAGAATGTGCAGGAGGAAGATAAGAAGAGAAAGTTTTGGTTGACCGGGTCAAACAGCAAAAGCAACAAATAAGGTACCCTGGAATTTAAATTTAATAACATTGTTCCCAAAGAAGATTTTGAAGCTGCGAAGGAGAGAGAGAAGGGAAAGGATTAGGTTTTTTTTTCTTCCCTTCCTTATACTGACAGCTAATAGACTTAAGCAAGAAATTGAAAAAAATCCACTTTGACATTAATAGGCATCTAAGCTGAAAATAAAAGTCAAAGGGATAATAAAGATTTCTGGATATTTAAAATTTTTAAAAGCAGGAAAGGAGAGAAAAAAAGAATAAAAGGGCATGATCTGGAAAAATGGAGGAGACTGCCTGGAACTAAGGAATGGAACTGTAACTAAAAGGAACTTACAGTGAAATTTCAACAAGATTCCTCAAAGATACATCTTAATTGAAACTTGGTAACAAAATAATAGAACCCCAGGAAGAGAAAGTAGAAATTTCAACAAGATTCCTCAAAGATACATCTTAATTGAAACTTGGTAACAAAATAATAGAACCCCAGGAAGAGAAAGTAGAAAAAAGAAGCAGAAAGAAACAGCCTTGGATTATTTGGATTACTTGGTGATTTTTGGTTTTTGCATCTGGATGACTAAAATTAACTGAGTGGTTGTTTAAAAGTCTTTAAAATGGTATCACTTAGAAGAACTGAACATGGAACTTAAAAAATGGAAAGAAGATGCACAAGAAGGGAGAGGTTCTTTTGGCTTCGTATTTCAATTCTTAGAAATGGAGATCTGGAACGATGAGAAACAACAAGAAACACTTGCAGAACAAGAAGATTGGGACAAAGAAGAAGCCATCTTTAATGATCAAATAATTTTAAGTGGGGGGAAAAAGAAAAGGGGGGAAAGAGAGTGAAAGGTTTAAGACTAGAAAAAACAACCAAAAAGAAGAAGAAGAATTTGAAAGATAAGTATAATATTAGAAAGCAACAGAAGAGGGGATTACAGATGAGAGAGTTAGTAGTAGAGAGACGAGTGGGTAAAAAGGAGAGGGAGAAGAAGAGAGGGAAGAAGGCAAGGAAAAGAAGTTGTAAAAGACAGAAACAAGAAATGGAGAAACAGGGAAAAGATATAAGGATTGTAACTATAAGCTTGTTTAGAGATAATGGGTGAAAATTTAATTGCAAAAGGGATTTTGCAAAGGTACATAAGATAGCATTGTTATATTATAAACAGAAATAATTTTAGAAAATATGATTAAAATGATCGATAAAATATTTACTGTAATGTAGTTGAATGGTAATAAATAAATGAATTAAAATGATTGAGAGAATTAAATGGGAACATTTTTAATTATTAGTAATGATTTATAAAAATATAAGTGAGAAATATGGAAAAAAAAGAATTAACTATGGAAAGAATTATAAGTGTTCCCAAGGAAGTATGATATTTAATTGAAAAGAAATGTTAAAGATGTTAAGATTTTAATGAATATTAATGATAGAATTGAATTGGAATGGAATGTGTGCTTTATATATATATATATGTATGTATGTATGTATGTATGTATGTATGTATGTATGTATGTATGGTATTCGGCTTGGTTCGGGTATTTTCCCACGTCATTGTAGTTGTTCTTTTAAAGTTGTAGCAACGTTTCAGCAGAATCTCATCTGCCATCATCAGGCTTCTGTATTGTGTCCGTCTGTGGGTCAGACTTTTACAGTGGTTTCAGATTTAAATTTGGGGCAGGCAAATTTGGGGCTCTTTTTTGTATCTTGATTGGCTGGCAGCATTGTGTTACTTTATTGGAGGCCTTTAGTGCAGCTTGGCTTCGGGTAAATGGACGGCTATCATTAGTTAGGAAGCTGGGTTTCATCTGGGTGCCTGGTTGGGGTGTGTTTGAGCTGGAGGTATCAGGGGGATCTGTTTGTGCCCAGGTGTTTGCCTGGCTTGTGGTGTGGAGATTTTTTGTTTGTGAGTGCAGGCTTCCAAATGATTGACAGCCTGGTGGAATCATCTCTTCTATTCATGCTTTCTGGTCTTTTTTCAATCTCTATGGCTTCTCTGATGATTCTGTGGCTAGGGTTTTCTATAGTGGCTAGGGTTTTGGTGCCATTGAAGTTGATGCTATGACCTGTGGCTTCCATGTGTTGGATCCCCCCTGATACCTCCAGCTCAAACACACCCCAACCAGGCACCCAGATGAAACCCACAATGCTGCCAGCCAATCAAGATACAAAAAGAGCCAAAAAAACAGACAGAAGATATTAGAGACACCAATCAAGCAGAACACAGCAAACTCCGAGACCAATAAACACAGACCAAGACTCCCAACCAATCAGGATGAAGAAAAAACCATTCTGGCACAGCAATAGGCTGCCCCAAATTTAATTCTGAAACCACTGTAAAAGTCTGACCCACAGACGGACACAATACAGAAGCCTGATGATGGCAGATGAGATTCTGCTGAAACGTTGCTACAACTTTAAAAGAACAACTACAATGACGTGGGAAAATACCCGAACCAAGCCGAATACCATACATGTAAGTACCTGAAAACTTAAGAAAACAAATATATATATATATATATATATATATATATATATATATATATATATATATATATATATATATATATATATATATATATATCTTTTAAGAATATAGTGTGTATTTTAAGAATGTACCAAACAGAATTCGATTAGAAGTTATGTATTATATTGAATGCTATAATCTTAAAGGTATACATTGAAGCTTAAATAAGAGTTTGAATGGATAAAATTAAAAGATATAAAGATGTCATACTCCAATTGGTAACTACAGGGGAAAAAATGTTTAATAAGAAAAGATAATATGAAATTGAAACAGGACAGACAAAAGTATAAATATAATGATTTGATTGAGATGAGATAATTAAAATAAAGTTGAGAAAATTAAAAGAGGGGAAAAACTATGTAGAAAATATAAAACGGTAATAAGATATGGAATAGAATATAAAAATGAGCATGAAATTGAGTTTGGTGTCTGTATGAAGAAGTGATAACCTGGGACCATGCTATTTTCAAAAAAGATGTTTTATTTGTATTTTGTTTTTGTGAAAACCCAAATAAAACTTTCACAAAAAAAAGTCTAAGTCCTATTGCTATTGCTAATGAGCATTCTACATTTTTAGAAAACTTGCAAAATAAGAAAGTTCAGGAGTGAAGATGTGTTATAGTTCTGATCTACATTGGCAACTTGCATGCAATACCTGATCAAAATTTATTTCTGGTTTAAAAGTATCACAAAGGTCATAGTTTGTAAATAATCCCACTGAGGAAGTAAGCTTTTGACTTTATCATAGATATGCTTCATAGTGCTTAAGGTGTATTGGTCTAATAACAAGGAGATTCTTGTTCAAAATCTCAGTCATCCACAAATCCCTTGGATTAGTCTCTTTGAACCTAACCTACTTCACTAGATTCTTGTAAATGCAAAATGTACCAGGCAAAAAGCATGTATGATGCTCAGCTGTTTGGAGAAAAAACAGGATAGGACCTTAGTACATAAATTTCCACACACCCTGAATCCTGTTTTTCTGGTCCCAAGAGTTTTTGTTTTTTTCAACTTTGATTGCGGAATTCCATATTGCAAGTCATTTATGGCAGGAAGCATGTTAAAGTTGGAATATTATATACATCTTAAAATAAGCTGAACCCAATTCAAAGTCATACAACCCCAAGAAACTTATGAAATCCTATAGATCCATGATTCTGTCATGATTCTTTGATTCTTTTCCTCTTGAAGAAAATGTAAGTGTAACCCCTGAAGCCACCGAGGGTTGGTCTACTCCTGATGCATAAACATGACTAGTTGGCAATAATGTGGCTCCGTTGTGTGATTCTGGAACAGTAATAACACAATTTCTGTTGGCTCCATGTGGTCCTTGAATGTTAATTAGCTATTCATGTTAAGGCAACAATAGATGAAAATAAAAAAGGAAAGGATTACACATTACTTCCTCTGGAGCAGAATGGTATAATCTGCTGAATTCTATAGGCTTGTATTAGTCTTAATAGCCTGTTAATGACTTGGGTGGAAAAGGGGGGGACATTCTAGCAATGAAGTGAACATGTTTGATCAAAGGCCATGCGTAAAACTGAACCTGCATTTATGTTACTGATATGGAAGACTAAAAAGAGTACAGGTTATGTTCTTGAAACTATCTAACCAGCAGATATTCATGGGGTAATTGAGAGGGTTTAACTGTGGCTGTGCAACCATTATTAACATAGTATTGATATGTTCATTTTCACTGTGAGTTATTCCAATTAATTGTCCCCTATGGACAATAAATTTCCGTGGAAAATAACAGTGGGTGTCTCTCTTTACAGGGAATCCCAGACCATTTTATTGTTGTTTATTTATTTATCTCATTCTGAAGAAATTTCCTGGGAGAAAGAAATATTCCTATTTGTATCTTCTCTTTGACTGTTGTCCAAATAGATCTTTTTTGGGGGGGTTGCCCAATTTTGCACTTGTACATATACTATCTACCTCTTTTGGGATCTGGAACTTTTAAAACCAAGCTTCCTCCTTTTTAGTTTTATATAGTACATCTTCATTTTTACCTGTGGTCTTCATTTCTGACTGCTGACTTAGTCACCGTGAGCAGTGGTAGGCTTCTGCCTGTTTGGACCACTTCTAGCAAACAGGTACGAGTGATGATCAGTTGGCCCTGCCCATCCACCAACCCCTGCCCTATCCTGTCTTACATTTCCTTCATTTGCAGCTCAATTGATTCACACAGCAAAGTATATTACCACGCCTCAGCTGTTCTACTTACTGGGGAAGGCTAGAAGGTGAGCTGGAGAGGTTCAAAATGGTGTTTATTGAATGCTGTGCGCACTTACTCAGCATGCGCTTGTCAGGGCTCCAATATACACCCCCATTTAAATCATGAGCCTCTAGCCAGATCTTCCAGAGCTTAAAGAAGATTTATTAGGAGTGAACATGCTGGTGCTACCCGGGTGTAGCCGACTCTGAGACACATCATTCATTTCACCCTTGACCCTGGTCTTCCCCCACCCCCTGGGTATATCCTAATTCATATTCTCCAATGGGACACATCCATAGCCAAGAGTCATCAATCATGCTCTCCAGTTATAATTTTGCACGCCAGAAACTTTGGTCGCCTAGAAATTATCTATGAAAGCATTTAAGGAATGCACTACTTCCCCCTCCCTTTCTGCTGGCAACTCTTAAAAGACCAGAGAAATATTTTATGAGTTGACAGCGCTCACAGAACTGGTTGTTAAACCAGTTGCAACCCACCACTGACCATGATAAAGATTTGATCTGGACACACACACCCCCAAGTCCCTCCTCTCCTATGGTTTATCCAGTTTTGAACCATATCATTCCAGGACTCTATCATAAAATAAAAGTTCTTTGGAATGTGTGTGAAACGCTTCAGTAAGTGTTGATGGAAAATTGCAGGACTCAAATCCTTTCCTTCAGGTGCGCAAGGATTTCAGAAGCTGTTCTCCTTTTGGAAAGAAAAATAAGAGCATGATCATTCCATGCTAAGAGGATTTTGGTGATTAGGAAGAGAACTTTAGGGCACACACTGATTTCAAAGAAAGAAAGAAAAAAGGAATCAATGTCCAAGCAGGGCTGAATCATTCACTCTTAAGATTAAAGTGCTTACCACAAAGTTACACCTATTAACTCAGGGTTCAGGTTTTTGTATAAAACATCACAAGGAGCCATTCATCTTTGTGGTTTCCTTGTTAAAAAAAAAAAAACCCTGCTTTGCTGAGCAGAGCTTTAAGTCAATGTGAGATCTATCTGACGTTAGAATTTACAAGAATAAAATTTCTGTAAATCTGAGAGCTGGCACTTTTTCAAATGCCCACTATAAAGATTCCTAATAATATTGACTTACAACAGTTTATTTAGTGACTGTTCAAAGTTACAACATAACCGAAAAAGTGACTTATGACCTTTTCTTTACAATTACGACTGTCACCTTTAAAGCCCTGATTGTCACCTTTAAAGCCCTTCATGGGTTGGGACAGGGAACATCTCTTGCCAGTCACTTCTACCTGATCCATTACAGCGAGGAGGCAGGGAATGTTGCGGGTCCCACCCCTGAGGGAGATACACCTGGTGAAACCCAGAAGGGCCTTCTCTGTGGTGGCTCCCTCTCTCTGGAATATCATTCCCCCAGAGATTAGAATGGCCCCCTCTCTAATACTCTTCCGAAAGGCACTGAAGACCTGGTTTTGCCAGTGGGCCTGGGGAACCCAGAGAGGGATGGAGCCCATCAAATGGCTCATGTGATCTGCTGTTGTCGGGGCGGGAAGGTGGGTGGGAGTTAGTTTTTATTTTATTTTTTTCCAAATTTTGTTCTATTGTACTTTATTAATTTATTTGATTCTTTTTGTTAGTTTTTATTTTTTTTTATTATTATTTTTTGTTTTAAATATGGTTTTACATTGTGTAAGCCGCCTCGAGTCGCCATGGGCGAATAGGCGGCAATATAAATTAAATAAATAATAAATAAATAAATTCCCTTGGTCACATGATCAAAATTCAGGTGGACGCTTGGCAACTGAATCATATGATGGTTGTAATGTCTCGGGATCATGTGATCACCTTTTGTGACCTTCTGACAAGCAAAATCAATGGGGAAGCCAGATTCACTTAATAATCTACAGAAATAGAATGGAATGGAATGGAATAAAGAATAAAGCATAGGATAGAATAAAAATAGGATAGGATAGGATAGGATTGAATAGGATAGAATTTAAGAATAGGTATAGGAATGGAATGGAATGAATTGAATGGAATGGAATGGAACGGAACGGAATAGAACAGGAAGGGACCTTGGAGGTCTTCTAGTCCAGCCCCCTGCTCAAACAGGAGAACCTATACTATTTTAAACAACTGACTGTCCAGTCTCTTTTTAAAAACCTCCAGTGATTTAAGCACTCAGGATTTGTGAAGGCAAAGCGGTTCCACTGGTTAATTGTCCTCACTGTTAGGAAGTTCCTCCTTAATTCCAGGTTGCTTTTCTGTTTGATTAGTTTCCATCCATTGTTTCTTGCCTTGCATTCTGGTGCTTTGGAGAATAATTTGACCCCCCTCTTCTTTGTGGCAACCCCTCAAATTCTGGAATATTGCTATCATATCGCCCCTAATTCTTTTTTTCTTCAGACTAGCCAGACCCAAATCCTGCAGTTGTTTCTTCATAGGTTTTAGTCTCCAGGCCTTTGACTCCAAGCTACTAACTTAACAACTGGTTTACTTAACAACTGTGGTAAGAAAGGTTGTAAAATGGAATAAAATTTACTTAGCAAAAGTCCCACTCAGCAGCAGAAATTTTGGGTTCAACTGCAGTCATAAGTTGAGAGCTACCTGTACGTGCTCATTAAAAAAAAAGTCAGATTCCTCTCAAACACCCTTTTAAGTATGCAGCTTTTCCCCATAATTGATTCTTCCTTTTTGGATGTCATTGTGTCAAATATATAGCTATGAATTTTTCATTTGTTGCTACCCATCTATAACATCATCCATTATATGAAGTTTGCTCTGTTTCACACTCATTGAAATCCATGGCAGATTTCTTCACCATGCTCTTTGCATTGTGTTTGCTGGGGAAAAAACAACAACTCTGCCTGGAAAAAAAAAGAATTGAAACATGAACACTGTATTGGTCTTGGTAATTGGCTCTCAGCTCACGTAGATTGCATGGTCACATAAGTACATTATAGAGCATTTGTGTAACGCACAAAATGTCAGAGTGAATGAGTATTTTCAGTGACTGGGCATGCATTCTCCTATCCATTGTCAGGGGAAGGTAATATTTTATAAAGTTTGTAAAAAACAAAAACAAAAAAACACCCCAAAATGGCACAAATCATCTCGTAACAAATACTGATCAAGCTATTTGCAAACGCTTGCCCAAGGATGTCAGAGGATAGTCTGAGGAATAGCTCTGTTTGCTGACAGATTTCAGAGACTGATGGCCTGCTATTAGGGTAATGCGTATCTGCTGATGTGTGTCAGCAGTGAGTCAAAACAGCTTTTGAGATTATGTTGCTAACACGCTGAGAGAAGGGACTGAGTCAATGGCTAACCAGCGTTGGCTGCGCCAGGGGCAACAGAAGTTCCTTTGATGTGAGTTGCTGGTGGAATATGTAAAAAGCATTTAAGGCAAATCGGATTCCCTATAAGAAGCTTTCTCTTGGACAACAGGTTTTTGCTTTGACCAAGGGCAGATGTACAAATCGAAGTTTATAGAAGAGTGAAAAAAGCAATAGAAAAACGGTTTACCACACAGAGAACCTGCTGAGAGTGTGAAACACAGAAATAATGGGCAGGGCAAATTTGGAATAAAAGAGTTATTTGAACAGGACAGAATGCGCCTTCAAGAGGGCAGGAAAGCAACATAAACCTGACAGGATGATTACAATTACGGATCCAGCATTGCCACCTCTTGGCTAACGTGGAGAATTGCTGGATTTGAGCAGTTGTTGTGATGACGCTTGGACCTGAACTAGATTTCTCTTCGTAGGGCCAGTGTAAATCCTTGAGTTTCCTTTTTCTACATTCACTGGAAAGATGTCCCAAAAATATGACCTATTTCAGGCTTCCCACTCTGCTTCCGTAACATATGAAATAGAACTTAACATTTATTGGGAAACGTCGAATCCAGTGAGATTTATTTCTGAGTAGACCCAAAAACCAGGCAAGGTTTTTACTGGTAGTCCTGCAATTGCAACAATTCGTTTAGTGACCATCCGACCTTACAGTAGCCCTGAAAAAAAAAAGACTTATGACCATTTTTCACTCTTACGACCGTTGCAGCCTCTCCGTGATCCTGTGATCAAAGTTCAGATGCTTAGCAACGGACTCATATTTATGACAGTTGCAATGTTCCTGGGCTCCTTTTTTGAGAAACAAAGTCAATGGGGATGCCGGATTCACTTAACAACCATGCTACTGATTTAACTCCCATCCTAGAAGAATGAAATATTTTGAGAAATATTTTAAAAAGGGCAGGATAAAATATTTCCCCTAAAAGAAATAAAAATCTTAAGGGAGACAGAAACTCAGACCCAGTTCCTAGTCCTCCACCCCAAACAGATACTGAGCTGGGGTGGCTTTATAAATGCAGATTTGGTAATCCATTACTCCCTGCAGCAAGGACTGGACAAAAGTAGGATTAACCCACTAGCATCTAGCAGCGGAGCTCACCACATTGCATCATCTCCTAAGGACATTGCATCACCCTCCAAACTTCAACCACAGTTAGCACAGATAACCTACAGAGCCAGCTATGATCCCTACAGCAACCCCATAGAATACATGTTCTTGCCCAGGAACAGGAAGCTGTTCAGAAGTTCAAAGCCCAAGAGCAGGTATCAACCCCATGTGGTCTGCTGCCCAGAATCACACGTGCTTAGTGGTTCTGCTTCATCAATAAATAGACCCTCTTTCCAATCAGCTGCCAGCCTCCACTTTGTCTCCAGTGCCTTTCTCACGGCTTGAACGGAACCAGATGGGTAGTTCTTCCAACACACTGTTTTGATTCACTTAACAGCTGTGGCAACAATGGTCGTAAAATGGAGCAAAATTCACTTGACAACTTTCTCTCTTAGCCACAGAAATTTTGAGCTCAGTGGTGATCATAAGTCGGGGACTACCTGTATTATGTATTGATAAAAAGTACCGATAAAGGAGAAGTTGCTTTGCCTCAAGAAATACATTGTCTCTTCTGATAACTTCATAAAGCTGCTTAAGGTTCAGAATAAACACAAGTATGTCTCCCCCTCCTCCCTTGTCTAATTTCTTAAAACAATCCGCAACCTACGGCAGATTATAAGCGTCTTAGTTATAAATCCTGTTTTTAACTATTCTGTATGCAATGCCATGTTCTAATAAATGCAAATCAATGCCTTCCAAGTTCCATGTTCCCACTTGTAACTAACAAAAGCCCCTCCCCCCTTGTTCTCTTTCTCCCCATTTCAGGGTAAAAATGAATGCAAAGGAGGAGAAGGGAGCAATATGATAATGTTGATTAGTACCTGGACTTTAAATCTGGCATTTTAGAATCATGCAAAAGCCCCCGTTTGTATCTGTGCATGTAAAAATCACATAATTATAATCTTGTCATTGTAGTAATTAGAGCACTGAGAAATAGGTTCTATGTGCGTCTGTATCAGTGGTGGGATTCAATTTTTTTTTTACTACCAGTTCTGTGAGCGTGGCTTGGTGGGCGTGGCTTGGGCATGGCAGGGGAAGGATACCGTAAAATCTCAATTCCCTCCCCACCCAACTAACCTGCTTTCCAGTTCCATTCTCCTGTGCAGGGCAACAAAAGAAGACCCAGCCAATCATCTGGGACTCAGGAGGCAGAGAATAGATGGGGGTGGTCAGAGGTGGTATTTGCCAGTTCTCTGAACTACTCAAAATTTCCGTTACCGGTTCTCCGAACTACTCAAAATTTCCAATACCGGTTCTCCAGAACTGGTCAGAACCTGCTGAATACCACCTCTGGTCTGTATGTACAGTATGTATGTTTATGAAAATGAACTTTGAATAGAATAATAATCAAACATTCTTTCTTTTATCCAAGGGACACAGAAATGATGCATCTTCCCTAAGTTCCAAGGCGTATTTTAATCTTCAGGCTTGAAATTTCCTAACCAGGTATTTCAATTCCAATCCTTTTTAGTTTCCCAACTCAGATAAAATCTAGTTCAGGTGATCCTCCACTTACGTCCACAACTGAACCCAAAATTTCCATTGCTAAGCAAGACAATTGTTAAATGAGTTTTGCCCCATTTTACGATGTTTCTTGCCACGGTTGTTAAAGTGAATAACTTCAGTTGTTAAGTTAGTGACACAGTTGTTAAGTCAATCCGGCTTCCCCATTGACTTTGCTGGTCAGAAGTTTACAAAGTGTATACTTGACTTCAGGACGCTACAACAATCATAAACATGAGCGAGTTAGCCAAGCATCTGATCACATAACCACAGGGATGTTGCAACGGTCGTAAGTGTGAAAAACGATTGTAAGTCACTGTAAATTTGGTCACTCTGCATATAAAAGTATTGAATAAAATACAATGAGATCTGCTTGAAAAGTATGGGTGTGTGTGTGTGTGTATCAAAGGATCATAGTGTATGTCATGCCTCTGGTGGAGACTGATTCTGAGGGAGAGGAGGAACAGCCAACACAGAGTGGAAGTGTGGCTCCTGAGGTTGTGGAGGAGGCTGGGGAAGGGCAGAGGCCGGTTGAGCAGTCAGAGGAAGACCCAGGCCCATCCCCTCTTCATCCTAAGGCATGCAGGGAGGAGAGGATAAGGGAGAGGCGTGGTCTCCTCGGGAGGAGAGGGCCTTGATCCTCTTCATGGGCTGCAGGTGTGAGAACTGAATAAGAGTTTGGACCTGCGTACTGGCAAACGCTGGAAACAAAGTGTGTTTTATTTTGGTCTGAAGTTATCTTGGTTGGCGTCCTTCCAAAAGACTGTGCCTTGTTATCTCCTTGAATTTGGTAAATAGTTTTGTCATTGTAGTTTATTTGGTTTGTTATTTCACCTCTATCTACTCATTAAGTTTGGACTGTATTGCTTTCTTTTGAAGACTATTTTTGAGTATGTTTTATCTCCAGCTGAGTATTATTGAACAGTGGGGCCAAGATGGAGGCATTAAAGGATATTTATTTACGTTTCGGATTTTGTTACATTTGTGTTATACTCTGGCTCATCACAGTGTATTCAGTCATAGGAAATAATAACTGGACTTTGGATTATTTAAGAAAAAACAGTCCTCAGATTTCTCATTCCCTCAAGCCCTGGCCATAATAAATCTAGGATTCATTCATTCATTCATTCTGAGAATAGTCTCTTTATTACTGTTTGTATATATATTTACAGCTCAGTCCTGTTTTTCCATGTCCACCCAGAAGTGAATTCCATTTAACTCAATGCATTCATTTTTGGATACATGTCTGGGTATTTTCTGTTTGTCTCAGACTGAGTTTGTTCTTTCTAATTTTCTTTCTTTCTTTTTTCTTTTTACTTTAAAAGTATTGCTATTGTAGGACAACACTTTCCTGCATCTGCTGGACTCCAATTCATAAAAATTATGCCATAATAAACCTGTTAAATCTTCAAGGCTATATCTTTCCCCCCCCTACTTTAGTAATTGTATGAATACTGACCTTTCTATCGCTGAATAATACAAGTTGATGTGGTGCTTCTTTTTTAAAAAATGAGGGGGGGGGATTTAAGTCCAACCATAAATTGCATTATGAAGATAAAAATAAAACCTCAACATCAAGGTTGCTGTTAGGTTGATAGCCAATTTGGCAACATTTCTCAGAGAGGACAATATATTTCCCCATTATTTTTGCCTCCAAACTACAGAGAGGCATGGGGATGATGAAGCGATGCCCTGTTACTTCAGAGGAGATAATTTTGTGGAAACTCTAAATTTTCTGAAAGGCTAATTAATCAGTTTTATTGCTAAAAATGAGAGTCAGTTTGATCTAGGGATTAAGACACAGGAGACTCTGAATTCTAATCCTGCCTTAGATATGAAAGCTGGGTGGAGAATTTTGAGCCAATCACCCATTCTAGTCCCACCTTAGGCATGAAAGCTGGTTGAGGAACCTTGAGCCAATCATCCGTTCTAGTCCTGCCTTAGGTGTGAAAGCTGGGTGGGGAATTTTGAGCCAATCACCTGTTCTCGTCCAGCCTTAGGCATGAAAGCTGGTTGGGGAACATTGAGCCAATCACGTGCCTTGGGCATCAAAGTTAGCTGGGTGACTTTGGATCAGTCCTTCACTTTCAGCCCAACTCACCTTAAAGGATTGTTGTGGGGAAAATGGAAGCATGAAGGAATATTATGCATGTCTGCTGTTTTGAGTTACTTATGAAGATTCTAATAAATAAAACATTAAAGGAAAAGGGGCAGCACAATTCTGAAGAGTTATAGTTGTTAGAACATTTGTTTTATTTTTTTCTCCTTTTTGTATATATACAGTATATGTATATGTACACACTTCCATGCACATACATAACACACAAATAATAATGAAGTTAATAAAAATTTCAGACTAAGCTACTAAATTTCCTGAAAATGATATAACAAAAATATTTTTCCTACTTTTTTCTATAGTAAAGGGGCCAGCATATGTAGTAGTGTTGCAGTGATATGGCTTGGTGTCAATTCATATCTGTCATATCTCTCATCTGTTTTGGTTTAACAAAATCATGTTTTTCTTCCATCCATAGATCTGTCCTTTGTCACAATTTCCAATTATATATATTTTTAGAAAGAACATGAAGAAGGAACAAATGACTAAGGGCAAATCAGCCATCAGCGTAATTATTCCATTTACAAGCATATGTACCAATGTTGTACATTACTTGTTTACTTCAGAAAACCAAATGGTAAACAGAAGTATATATAGATAATATCTGAACCTATTTGTCTGGCATTTGACAAACACCTTTGCTATGAAAGCAATTCCATCCCTCCGTATATTGCCCATATTAAAAAAATAGGCAAAGAATTAACCGTACAAAGCAATGAAGCAAGAGAAAGTGATTGAATATTACTGGACTTCTTTTCATAGAATATAATTAATGAAATAACATTTTGATTAAGGTTTGATTGAATTTATTAAGAATTTAAAAGTTTAAATGATATGAAACTATGAAAACTGGTGAAATACTATTTTGATGATTATTGATTGATTGATTACTAACAACTAATGAAATAAGTAAGGTCATATATATAAGAAGTGGAATATAGAATTGTTTAAAGGAAACCAAACTTTTCAGTTAAAGATAAAGAATACAGTTGATATACCATAATATAGTAATATCAAATAGTTGTATAAGAACAATTTACAGCAAGTATATTTTAGGATATCTCTTTTCTCTCCCATTTTGATATTATCCTTCCTGTCATCCCTTTAGCTCTCTCCCTTCTTTATCTTCTTTAATTTTGGTGATTCAGTTAGTTTCAGATTCTATAAAATATTGAATCAAATCTGAATAATTTAGAATATCATAAGTGGGAAAAGATATTTATATTCTAAGGGAAACTACTGAATAGAATTAATAACAAAAGAAAAATTAAATAGTGAATGGTAAAGTGGGAAGATATCTACAATAAAGTTAGGAATATGACCAGTACTACAACAGCGAACCTGAAAGGGAAAAAACCAATGTCTGGTTCATCAATGTCTATTGCATCTCCAGCAGGCCAAAAAACAATAGAAGGAATGTTGAATATGGAAAAGATGAGCAACACAGCCAACATGCAGACGATGTAAGCAACATTAACAGCTATTCAGGAAATGATGCTTAAAAATGCAGGAGACAATGGTTAATAAACATACAGATATGAAGACGGAAATGGGAGAAATGAAGGGTAAGATTCAAAATTTAGAGGAGAAGATGGGAACGATCCAACAGACACTGGAGAAGAATGAACAAAGAATAAAGAATATAGAAATGAAAGCTGAACAAACAGATAAGAGATTGGAAGGGATGGAGAGGAAAGTAATAGAGATGAACAGAGACTTGGAAGATTCAATTATCCATCTCAAAATGGAACGTGCAGCATTCTATTTGAGGTTCCAAAATGTATTGGAATCCAAAGATGAAGACCTGGGAGACATAATGTCCCACTTAATAGCAGAGGCATTGCAAAGAGACCAGCAGGAAATAGTGAAAGAATTAGATGAGGTCTACCAAATCCATACAAACTACGCCAGAAGAAACAAGCTGCCTAGAGAGGCCCACATCAGGTTCACCAGAAAAAAATGTAAGAGACATTGTATATAGAATCACAAAGGACGAGCCGATGGTGTATAAAGAAAAAGAGATCACGACCTTGAAACAAATTCTGAGGCGGGTAAGAGAGTTGAGGAAGGACTACAGATCTCTGGCGATACTCCTGAATAAATGAAACATCTGGTTCCAATGGCTGGTCCCTGAAGGAATGCTGGTGACGTGGCAAGAAAGAAGAGTAAAAATTGATAGTATTGAAAAGGCACAAGAACTTTACGATCAGTTGATGGAAACAGAGGAAGAGGGGAGAAGTAAAGAAGAGTCAGAAAGCAAGAGTCAGGAGGACCAACAAGAAGATCAGCAACAGGGGATACAGGAAATGGACCAAGAAGAGAGAGGCAAAGAAAAGAGAGAATACCCAAGGAGAGAAGGACTAAGAACAAGACCACAAAAAGAAGCAAGAACAAACAGAAGATTTAGGTAGACTCAGAATTAACAATGGAAGAAGAGATTAAATTACTCTCAATAAACATCAATGGATTAAACTCCCAATGGTAAGCTATGAAGAACTATTAGATAGTCAAGGGAAATTAAAATCAAACCAAGAACTGAAGGAAAATGGAATTATAATCGATTGGTGGCCATATTTGCAAATTCAAAATAAATATAAAAAAGACTCAAAAGATTTTGGATTTGACAAAGGGCAGAACCAACTAGATAAAATATTAATGGGACTGGAACAAAAACTTATAACTAAAATATATAAATATTTATTAGATTTTAAAATGGAAGAGGAAATAGTCAAAAGTACAATGATTGCATGGGCACAGAATTTTGGATACACTATAGAATTAGAGGAATGGGAAAAAATATGGAATATAAATTATAAATTAACGGTATCTGCAGCATACAAAGAAAACATATATAAAATGTTTTATAGATGGTATTTAGCCCCAACAAGATTGGCAAAAATCTACTCCAATATGAATCCTAAATGTTGGAAGTGCAAAAAAGTTGATGGTACATTTTATCACATATGGTGGATGTGCCTTGAGGCCAGGACATACTGGATTCAAATTAAAAATTGGTTAAAAGAGATCACTGGCTATCAGATTGAGCTCAGACCGGAATCCTTCCTATTAGGAATCATTAAAGAAAGAGTACCAAAAGAAGTAAAATACCTAGTGTTACATATTATAACAGCCGCCAGAATAGCCTTTGCACAGGTATGGAAAACACCAAATACCCCCAATGAAGAACTAATAATACACAAAGTAACAGAAATTGCTGAGATGAATATGCTAACAATAAAATTGAAAGAAAAAGACGACTCTGAATTCTTTACAATTTGGAACAATTGGTATAAATGGCTAACCAAACAGAACCAAGAAGTGAGACAAAAATGTTAATTGAAACAACCCTGAAGAAAGCAAAATAAAATTTTGTAAACTATATAAAGATATAAGAATAGTAATTATAGCTAAAGATATATAATGTATTATGATATTTAAATCAAAATCTTGTATAGATGCCAAGAACGTTGATACCATGATGTTTTACAATGAAAAAAGAAAATTAATAAAAATATATTTTTTTAAAAAAAGAAATGAAGCAAGATATGTCTGTGAAGAAAACACATTTAGTAGTTTCCAGAATGAACTGATAAATTTGAAGCAAATCTGTATTTATTACTTTCACAGCAGGTGTAGTATGCATATAAGGAAAGTTTTGAAGCTTATAAATAACTTAACATGTTTTTACATGTGCATTCATGCATTCAGTTGTCAGTAGGATAATATGCCAACATTTATTGGAATTTATATACAGAATGGAATTTATGGTTTGGCCTTCCACATATATGTATGTTTATTCTGTGTATTGTGGATAATTTAATAGGTTCCTATAAACATGCCAAGGAAATATAGTTATTCTATGTTTAGTGTTGCAGATTTTTCACTATTTTTCTTTTACCACTTAAAAATATTGGAACATGTGCATTTGCTTTCGTATTCAACACTGTTGAGTTTTATAGAAAATGTAGCCTGGCATACACTTTAAAATATTCCCAATGATCACATTAGCTTTAATAGTATAATTTCAAAACATATTTCTGGAGAGAAGAAACCAGGAAATTTTGTTCTCCCACTTTTAATAACCATGGAGTTCCTTTTTTGCAGATCATATTACACACCTGCTCACTCAAGTTGTACAACAATTGGTCTGGAAATTTCTAAAAGTTTTCTTCTTTGAAAATGATACTTCTGTCTTATTCTCAGGGTGCTTCAGCATTTCTTTCAAATTTACCTCATAGTAGTTTTGCACATACTTAACTCTTGGAGATGGCCAAGAGAGAGTATATATGTCTTTGATTTCTATTATGTATTTTTCTATTATTCTGAAGCTCCACGTGGCTGTGCTTCCCAATTTAAAAAGGGGGAAAATCCTTAAGAATATTTTCTTCTGGGATTTAATGGAAGCATTAAATGCTTCTGCCTTCTTTTGAAAGCTGGAGAGTCCTTTCAGATTTTACTCCGCTAGTGTTGTTGCTGAATATAGGGGACTATGCTCATCTCCGTTTCAAGACCTTTGAACCAAAGACATTTCCATGGTCATGTGGCTAGCATAATATTATAGAGTGCCTTTACCTTCTGACTGGTGGTATCTATTTCTCTAATTGCATTTGCATGCTTTCTTTTGAAAGCACAAATTTCAAAAATAAAACATGTCTCCTTCAAGGTGAAGAATACTGAAGTAGTAATTGAAAGAAAATGGAGCTGAAATTTTTGCAGTGAAGAAATTTTCAGACAATAAATTGGTTTCTTCATCTTTTGTTAGCAATATAAGGTATGAATGTGCTGTTTTGCTTCATTTTTATTCATACCTCTTCATAGTCTGTGAGAAGCAGCCGTCTTCCTTTGTGCTGTCAAGACATTTCAGGTAGACAAGGTTTGTCTTTCATCTCAGCTAGATAAGAATGTGTTTTAGGCATTGTTTTATATGGGGCTTCCAGATTTGGACTGCAGAAACCTAGACAAATACTAGATGGCAGCAAAGAGATTCAGAAATTTAACTCTATTGCTCTCTAGTGGTCTTTATAGATTTGGTAACCCTAGTTTATGTATTTGAGAAAAATTAGGGTTTCTCTATGTTGACCGTCCATTAATGAAATAACATATCCTTTAGTACTTGTTCAAATACACTGTCACAAAGATAAGTGTAACTTATACAAATAGTAAATCTTCCATTTCAGAATACAACAGGAAGAGCTATACTTTGTTTATTTATTTTATTTATTTGTATGTGATTTAGCTTGAGCAGTGAGTTGGAGTAGAAGACCTCCAAGGTCCCTCCCAACTGTGTTATTCTGTTATTATTATATTTTTACAAATAACTCAAGGCAGCAAACATATCCAACATACCTTCCTCCTCCTATTTTCCCCACAACAACCCTGTGAAGTGGGTTGGGCTGAGAGAGAGTGACTGGCCCAAAGTCACCCAGCTGGCTTTCATGGCTAAGGCGGGACTTGAATTCACAATCTCCTGTTTTCTAGCCTGATGCCTTAACGCTTAACCATTAAACCAAACTGTTTATACATTCATGGTGTAGCATTCATTCTTGCTACATCAAAGGAAAGAGTCCCTTGAATCAAGAACTTCAATCAATGCCAGCCATTTCTGTGAGATATAAGGGAATCTGGCAGTTTGGAGAAATCTCAAGAATTCTATATCATGGTTTGTGTGAATAAACTAGAGTCGAGAAAGAATGACTTGTAAAGTAATTGCAAGCAGAAAACTTTATGATGAGTTTTGATATCTCAATTTTGATACTGATATGTACACCTACTGCATTTTTAACTTGGTCCTCTTATCCTTCTTCAAAAACTTGAAAGGGAAACTGCAAAGTTCAATAAGCAATGAAGAGTAAAAAAGAACAGAGTAAGTCTGGAGACTGAAAGGGTCGCCAAAGGTAATTGCTAGAGAAGAAAATAGATACTATAAGGTTTTCATGCAGAAAATAGTCCAGGAATCCAAGATCACTGAAAATTGAAACTGAAAATATCTCCAGGAAACTAGATTCTAGTGATGGTTGCAAAAGCACTGCAGATTTTAAAAGAATAACAGAATTAGAAGGGACTTTGGAGGCTTCTAGTCCAACCCCTGCTCAAGCAAGAAACCCTATAACATTTCAGACAAATGGTTGTCCAGTCTCTTCTTAAAAACTTCCAGTGTTGGGGCACCTTCAACTTCTGAAGGCTAAGTCTTTCCACTGGTTATTTGTTCTAGCTGTCAGGAAATTTCTCCTTAGTTCTTGGTTGATTGTCTCTTTGATGAGTTTCCACCCATTGTTTCTTGTCCTATCTTCAGTTGGTTTGGAGAATAGCTTGACTCCTTCTTCTTTGTGGCAGCCTCTTAGATTTTGGAACACTGCTATCATGTCACTTCTTTTCAATAAACTCATCCTACCCAATTCCTGCAGCCATTCTTTGGTGTTTGTTTTTTTTATCCTCCAGTCCCTTAATTGTCTTTATTGCTCTTCTCTGCACTCTTTCAAGAAACTTAACATCTTTTTTATATCATGGTGAGCAAAGTTGGATGCAATATTTCAAGTGTGGTCTTACCAAGGCATTATAAAGTGGTACTAACACTTCACATGGTCTTGATTCTATCCCAATGTTAATGCAGACTAGGATCATGTTGGCTTTATTGGCAAATGTAACTCTTCCGTACAGAATATTTTTTGGTTGTGTACCACTTATGACTTATGGGCAACCCTTCATTCCTTCCTTCCTTCCTTCCTTCCTTCCTTCCTTCCTTCCTTCCTTCCTTCCACTGGTTTCTAAATTATAGAAATACTTCAATATTTTGGTGCAATAATGCTTTGTTAACTGCTGTGATGACCTGAGGCATGGCACAAAGGCAACACAGTCACATAAGACACATAAGAAGAGTCCCTTTAATACTTCTAACTTTGCCCCCAGTGTCCAGGTTACCTTCAGCTGGAGAAAAAACTCTCCCAAGAACAGTCTTTAAGTGGAGGAAATTCAGTCCGAAAACAAACTACATACAAACTGTAAATAAAAATCCACACAAACCACACTGCAGCAATTAACTTGACAGGGCAGGATAAGGAATTGCAGACTTCAAAGGCCAACAAAACACACACAGTTGGGAAGATGCCAGGACCCCAGATAAGCCTCAACAATAACAGATAACTCATGATTCGTTTCCAACAAGTTGCTGTGCACAGCTTTCCTTTTTAAACACTGTGTTCCCAGCTGAAGCTAATGAAGGGAATCAGGGCCCTTTCCTCCCCCATAAGCCACGCAACTCATGTTGCTCCCCTCTCCATTCCTCCCTGTGTACCCTAGGATGAAGAGGGGGTGGGCCTGGGTCTTCCTCCAAATTCCTTCTCCCTTGCTCTACCTCTCACCTGCTCTGCCCAGCCAGACTGTGCCCTTCCCCAGTTACTTCCACAGCCAACGGAGCCATACTCCCATTGCCTGTCAGCTGCTCGGCCTCCCCCTCGGATTCCTACAGGGGCAGGACAACTGCTCTGTGACTGAAAAGCACAGTATGTGAATATTCTAAATAGATGAATAGGCTCCAGGAATGTCAATGTCAGATTTGAAAGTACAAGGACATTCCTTTCAGGAGATTAGGATAGACATTTCCCATTCACAAATGTGTTTCAATTTAGCCGTTAATGGCCAAAGCTACAGAGCAATTTGTACTTTAAAAGAGAGTTGAAGAATACTATTAAGAAACATCTATTTTATATTTTGTGAATTGGAGGGGGGGGGAGAAGCTGATTTCTAATGCGATACTCATGTAAATTTGTATTATTAGGAGAAATGATTCAAAGGAATTTGTGGACTTCCTGAGAAAGAGAAAGCTCTGTTTGCAGTTGGAGTTGTATGTAAGCCTTGGCTACTTTGTATTCAGATACTGTATAATTTACTAAAAGGAGTGATAGAGCTATTGTACTGATGAATTGTTGCATTCTGTAGCATTAAAGAAAATTTATGTTAAAGCAACTGTCACTAAAAACATTAATTAATCAAAGACACTTGCACACTAGACATTAATTTGATTTCTGTTGGTGAGGCATCAATACTACATTAGCTAATCATTGGTTTAATGATGATCATACAGTGGCCCCTCCAACCCTAATTCTCTAAACTTACACATTTATCTTAATATTCTGGCTTATTTTGGGATATGATGGTATTCCCGCAGATTTATATTTATTATCCCCGGACACGTTTATACCTACAATCATCAAATGAAATGCTTTAAACTGAACCCACTTCTAATTGTTCCATTGTAGTCATTTGTTGTTTTTCTTCAGTTTCAAGCTTTAAAATAAATTTATGTGCTGGTTTTGCGCAGGCTGGTTTGGCAGATGAAGATTTATTCAGTTACGCATCATAACAGGAAGTGATGAATCAATGAAAATTAGAGTTGGGCAGGTAAGTAGAGACATTGGATAAGTGTTTCTAGCAGGGTTTCATGGCATCTTTAATAAGGATGGTTACAGTGCTACTGAAAACAAAGACAATAAGAAATGTTCATGGGAATCTTAGAACAATTAATCAGTGTATAGCCTACATTTAATTAAAATGTAAACAATTAAATTTATATTAAATATGATCACTTCTGAAATTACAGTAAAGTAAAAGTGTGTAAAACAATATCAAATAATATCTAAACTTTAAATGAATTATAGTTACAAAGAATATATTTTGGGATATACATGTGGGAATTAAACAACAACAAACTGAGAGCAATTATGACAATAAATTGTGCAATGTCTACATTTACTTCATTGTGAAAGTGAGGACACTTTGAAGTTTAGTTTCCTTCAATATTGGCTTGTTTTTGTCATTCCACCAAGTTCTAAGAATGTGGTAACCAATTGTTTACAACATTCTAAGGGTAAAGGTCTTTGTGTCTTGCATTAAGCCTTATTATGTGGTTCCTGATTATGGGATAATATTCACATAGATTTCATTGAGTTGTCAAAGAAGAGGGGAAATATTACTTACTTATTGTAAATTATGATGTGTGGGTAATCTACAGTTAGATTCACAGTCTTAAGACTGGTGGAAACTGAATAATTTATTTAGGACCTAAGAATTATTAAGTTAGTGTCTAAGATTATAGGCAGTTCAAAGCAGGTCTCTTTGTAAAATTAGGGTCTTCAGGTCAGATAAATTCAATATTCCCAGATATTGGGGAAGTCCTTTAAGTATCACTCCATGGGGCTTCAATCATGGATTGGTATCTCAATGGATTTCTTCTTCTTCAAGCGTTCAACTTTAATCAGCAAGTCCCGATATTTTTTTTTCAATTGTTTTTGCTCAATCCTAATATCACCTGAAATAGCAACAATGAACCAGACTTTCTTCTTTTTGATCACTGTTGTATCCAGCATGTATGAACAATAATGCTTCCTGGATCATCTGAAAGTCCCTGCTCATTTTCGAAAACTTTCCTGGATCATCTGAAAGTCCCTGCTCATTTTCGAAAACTTTCTCAATTTGATAGTCCCAATAGTTTTTACTACGTTCAAACCTCTGGCAAAGGCAAACTAGATTATTTGTATTACTATTTAAAATTGATTATAGCTGCCCATTCTCATACCCTTTGGGTGGCTTAGAAATACAAATATAAAACCATAAAATAGTTAAAATATATAATAATTGCCCTGAAAGCCTTTCCAATGATTAAGACCGATAGAGCTGCAGTGGCTAAACACACAAAATCTTTCTTTGATGGCTTTAACCCAGACTATAAACTCAGACCAAAGAAATTGCTTCATTAATAAGGTAATTAGTGGTTTGAGGCAGGCTTTGGGAATGAATATCAGGCTATACTGTTTGTACAGTTACATATATATTTACAATAATTATACATAGTTGTATGCATAGTTTAGTCAGTGGTTGTGTTGCATACTGTGTTCCATTCAGCATCCAAAATGGAGCAGGATGGCTTGCCACAAACACTGTCGACATGGTTCAATACTAGGCAAATGTCATTTAGTTTTAATCCTATTTATCCTATATATATTTACACATGCTGTATTTCTATAACCTATTTTATACCTATTTTATTCACTCAGTGTTGTATGTCATATGTCTATAATTTGTAAGTGCTTCTGACACAAATGTAAATTTTTTTTTAACAAGGAATCAATAATACGCAAGATTAGCAATGTCCTTTCCATTTGGAGAATATTTTATTAGCACGACACATAAAACACCCTATTTGAAGCCAAATCCATTGAATCTTTTAGGAAAGATCATACAGAAGAGCAACCAATGGACTGTGACAGTAATACAGCTAAAATTTTCCTAGCAGGAGTCTTTTGGTGCTAGACGCAAACAGAGCTGCAAGGCAGTTCTCCTGAACTTTAAAGGGTGTTTGTCAGATTCAGCTGATTTCCAATATATGCAGCCTTCTCCATGTCATCAAAGCAAACAGCTCTGCTATGGTTGGTTCCATAGTAAGGAATTAGCTGGCTAACATGTACTCAAGGTACTTTTTTTTTGTATGTACTACAATGTCCAAGTCATTAAAATGGCTTTTGGGCACTGAATGAGCTACCTGGAAAAAGCATTTTGCACTGCCATGGGTCAAAATACCAAGTTCTAAATGCGCCTAAAACATGGTGCTAAAAGTATGACTCAGGGAAAGAGTGAAAAATATTGGCTGCGAACTTGCCTTACCACAAGAAAAAGTATTTGTTAAGGTTACAGTTTCTTTCATTGCTAATTATCAGTGGAGGATTTTTCCCCAGTATCTTCTGTTTTAATTATTTTCACACCTATAGGAAATATAATAAAGGTTAATTTCAGGAGATAATAAAATGTGTAATAATTTGCTATGAAGCATATTGGAATATTTATATATAAATTAACATATTTATTATATATATGAAATATATATATAAATATATATAATATATACGTATATGTGCATGTACACACACACAAACCCATAAACACACATATATATATATATATATATATATATATATATATATATATATATATATATATATATAAAATATGTGTGTTTATGGGTTTGTGTGTGTGTACATGCACATATACGTATAGGTATATTGGTGGTATATATTAAATTTATATACCACCCATCACACTCTAAAAAAATGACTTTTCTCAAGAATACACTGAGGTTCTTCAGAAAGAGGTAGCAAAGATATTGGGTTTTACTATTCTAAAAAAAATATTGCTTTCAAGCCCTCTAAAAGTTTTGTTATACTTTTTCATAAGAACTATGGGTATGCAAGAAGACATGATGTACAAAAATGTGCTGAGTCTCATATACCACTTAGATTTTGGTTTTTATGTTCTTCCTACCACAAATTGGCAAGAAATTGCACTATTGATTTTCCATAAGCTTGTTTAAAATTAGGCTCCAGAGACCACCGTAAAAAATAAAAAAGATATTGAAGGCTGATATTGCCTGAGTTCCCAGTATAGAACTGTAGCCTACGTCTCCAAGTAAGCTTGCATAGGTGTAATACAGGAGATAAAATATTGGAGAACTACTGATGTATATCCCATAAATCATTTTGAGAATCAAAAAGTCTTCATTTAGTTTTCGGTAACTATATTGCTTGACTTAGTTTAGGAGCTGAATCATACATATGTGCATCCCAAATGATTTGTTTCATGTGATGATACTACTTAATTCACTACCTTGATTTCATTTATGGTCATCTGCTTGGTTGATTGGAAAGTGTCTCAATTAGATAACTATTCAGGCCAGCAGCATCTCCAGAGAGTTACCAACGTATTTCATTAAGGGTTGCTTTTTTTCCCTTCCACTCAACTGGAAGCAGAAAATAAAATTTCTTATAACCCCCCCAAAGATATGCGTTATGAGATGCAGACAGCAAATTCACCATTGGAAAGGCTACAAAAAGCTAATATGGTTAATAGGCTGTCTGTATCTCATAAAGCATTTTTTTGGGCTGGGGGGGGGTGTTAAAATAAGTGGGGGGGTGAGGGAAGTTGGTAACAATGACTATGTTTAAAAGTTCAGGGTGGGTAAAATAAAACAAGTGTATACGTCACATAAAGCTACGATTTTAATCCTTTTGATTTATCCATATTTAAGCTAAATAGGACAAAAAGATTTCTGGTAAGATCTCTCTCTCTCTCTCTCTCTCTCTCTCTCTCTCTCTCTCTCTCTCTCACTCTCACTCTCTCACTCTCTCACACTCTCACTCTCACTCTCAGTCTCTCCCTCCCTCCCTCTCTCTTCACGATCAAAATGGCTGCTGCTGTTTGCAATCTTCCAAATTTGACTCAAGATAAGGTTTTTCTGGAGATAAAAAGCAGACAAAAAGATTGCAGTGATTGGAGAAACTAGGAATTATCCTTGCATATTCTTGCCATGGTAGATGAAACAGATGAATAATCATATAGTCACGTATTGTTTTCATGGACATCAATCTTAACAATTGGATATAGTCACTTTGTTTTAATTGCTTTCAATTATTAATGATAAAATGGAAAAACATGTCAATAATGTAATTATGATTCTTTATTATGTTGAGTTGGGTTTTAGCTGGAGCTAGCTAAAGTTCAGCAAATAAAATTAAGACTGTCCTTTATACCATTTTTTTTCTTTTCAAATAAAGTCCTTGGCACCTTATGTCCATTATTCCTTACCTCTTGAATAGTCTCATGGAAGTTTGACCAGGGTTGTGTTTTCTCCTTGTGGCCCAACACTTGCATTCCCTCGTGTTGTTTAATGTACATATTGAACATTGTATCTTAGAAAGGACATTGTCCCTACATGTCAGAATTTATTATTATTATAGTTGGTTGCAGAGTTAGCCACAGGTTTAGACTGGAGTTGGAATTTTTATCCACCTATTGAGTGCTTCCCCAGGACCTGGGTTAGGCAGATATTGTGAAGAAGCTTCTTGGATGAGAAGTGAAATATTTTAAAGGAAAAAACCCAAGGAAGTCCAGTTGCCTTTTGGAAAAACACCTTTGGGATGAGTTCATCCATTTGAGCTTCTGTTTTATTTTATCTGCTTCCTTTATCCAATTTGTATTCTTGCTGTATTTCTTGGGTTGTCCCATACTTGTGCTCAGAACTGCACTGTTTCTTCATTGTATGTATATATATTGCATATGCAAATTATGTATCTGGAAAATGGAATTGAAAAATTAACCTAAATTCAGAAGATTCAATATTACTACAGGTGAAATTCGAAAAATTAGAATATCGTGCAAAAGTTCATTTATTTCAGTAATGCAAGTTAAAAGGTGAAACTAATATATGAGATAGACTCATTACATGCAAAGCAATATAGTTCAAGCTGTGATTTGCCATAATTGTGATGATTATGGCTTACAGCTCATGAAAACCCCAAATCCACAATCTCAGAAAATTAGAATATTGTGAAAAGGTTCAATATTCTAGGCTCAAAGTGTCCCACTCTAATCAGCTAATTAAGCCATAACACCTGCAAAGGGTTTCTGAGACCTTTAAATGGTCTCTCTCAGTCTGGTTCAGTAGGAATCACAATCATGGGAAAGACTGCTGACCTGACAGTTGTGCAGAAGACCATCATTGACACCCTCCATAAGGAGGGAAAGCCTCAAAAGATAATTGCAAAAGAAGTTGGATGTTCCCAAAGTGCTGTAGAAGGGAAAAGTGTGGAAGAAAAAGGTGCACAAGGAGCAGGGATGACTGCAGCCTGGAGAGGATTGTCAGGAAAAGGCCATTCAAAAGTGTTGGGGACTTTCACAAGGAGTGGACTGAGGCTGGAATCAGTGCATCAAGAGCCACCACACACAGACAGATCCTGAACACGAGCTTCAAATGTCGTATTCCTCTCGTCAATCCACTCCTGAACAACAAACAACGTCAGAAGCATCTTACCTGGGCTAAAGAAAATCAGAACTGGTCTGTTGCTCAGTGGTCCAAAGTCCTCTTTTCTGATGAGAGCAACTTTTGCATCTCATTTGGAAACCAAGGACCCAGAGTCTGGAGGAAGAACGGAGCGGCACACACTGCAAGATGCTTGAAGTCCAGTGTGAAGTTTCCACAGTCTGTGTTGATTTGGGGAGCCATGTCATATGCTGGTGTTGGTCCACTGTGCTTCATTAAGTCCAGGGTCAACGCAGCCGTCTACCAGGAGATTTTGGAGCATTTCATGCTTCCTTCCGCAGATGAGCTTTATGGGGATGCTGACTTCATTTTCCAGCAGGACTTGGCACCTGCCCACACTGCCAAAAGCACCAAAACCTGGTTAAATGACCGTGGGATTACTGGGCTTGATTGGCCAGCAAACTCACCTGACCTGAACTCCATAGAGAATCTATGGGGCATTGCCAAGAGAAAGATGAGAGACATGAGACCGAACAATGCAGAAGAGCTGAAGGCCGCTATTGAAGCATCCTGGTCTTCTATAACACCTCAGCAGTGCCACAGGCTGATAGCTTCCATGCCATGCCACATTGAGGCAGTCATTGCTGCAAAAGGGGCCCAAACCAAGTACTGAGTACATATGCATGCTTATATTTTTCAGAGGTCTGATATTGTTCTATGTACAATCCTTGTTTTATTGATTGCATGTAATATTCTAATTTTCTGAGATTGTGGATTTGGGGTTTTCATGAGCTGTAAGCCACAATCATCTCAATTATGACACATCACAGCTTGAACTATCTTGCTTTGCATGTAATAAATCTATCTCATATATTAGGTTCACCTTTTACGTTGAATTACTGAAATAAATGAACTTTTGCACGATATTCTAAGTTTTCGAGTTTCACCTGTACTTCTATATTCTTTTTCATATAATGGTTAGAATTTAGGGGCATTTTTCTTGAGAGAGACTCAAACTTTCAGAAAAGATTTTGATATTTGGACACTATTTGGGGAGCTGTGTTTGGATTGAGAGAGCAGCTATGGCAGATTCTAGATGTTTCTTATTGTTTGCAACATATGCTTATGAGTATCTGAGATGTTTTGAGATCCTTAATTTTGAGGTGGTAACTATTAATAGCTGAGTGAGGCAACTGCAGAGAAGCAAAAATCATGCTAGAATTAGTATAAAGTTGCACTTCTACATTGTTCAACGTGTATGTTAAGTTTGAGGCATGGGTTAATGAACGGAGACCAGACTGTAAACCTTGAACTTCAGCTCTTTATTCTCAAGCATAACAGAGACAAAAACCCGGCTAGCAGTCACTCTTTATAGAGTAAGCTGCTATCCGGATAACCAATGGATAGTATTATAGCATTTGAATCTTGGCGCGCCCGCCAACAGCCAGTCAGATTGCTCGGAATGAACCAATCATAACTTGCCATTATATGGGCCAATAGGAAGTGCAGGATTACGATCCTGCTAGGCAAATGAATCTTTATTAATTGCATTTCTTTAGTTCACAACAGTGTATGTGATTATAAGTGTTCCTGGATTTGTGTGAGGGAGAGGGGAGAGAGACAGAAAGAGATAAACACACACACACACACACACACAGAGAGAGAGAGAGAGAGAGAGAGAGAGAGAGAAACAGACAGACAGAGCAAAAGAGCAAGAGAGAGAGTTTTCTGTTCAGAAATCCAAAATCCATAAAGTATATAATATAAAGTATAATCCCCACAAAAAAAAAAAATCCTGGATGCCAAGCAAAGGCCATTAAACATATATTCTGTGTGTAACAAGCAGAATTTAAAGCAATAAGTGGGTGGAGGAAGCTGATTGCCAGATGCAAATTGGTCAGTGGAACAGCACGAGTAAAGCTTATTCTTTGGAAGTAGGTTTAAAAATCCAATCCATTGGCAGTGATTTGCAGATGCTAAAGTAATCATTCAGCTAATTGCTAGAACTACAGCCTTGGAAAGGGAAGACTTTTTGCAATAGGGTGGGTATAATATAAAAACACTATTGAAAAGCTCATTGAGAGATTGTGGTGGGGTGGATACATGGAACAATTATTCTCCTCAGGTCTTTCTTTAATGTAGAAATCATTAAATTGTTCCATACAGAGAAAAAGTCAATTGAATTTACATGCGCCTTATGCACATTTTAGGAACAAAAATGTAAAAAAAAAAAAGGCATCAGCCCTCTATTTGCTTCATTCCCAAACCCATAAATGTTTTGGCCAGCGGTCTGGAACACCATGTTATTTTATGAATAATGTATACAAATGACTTTCCATAGATATATGAATCCCTAGGAAGCCTATTGCAGAATTTCCCATTCATATTTAATTGCACTTTAGTGATGAAGAAGTTTACATATCCCAATTATCCTGTCCTTAAAGATGACTTCATTAAGCAATACTAACCCAATGCAGATTGGCAGAGAAGTTTAAATAGTAACATGTAGTATTAAAAGTTCAAAGTTAGCACCCGCCCTTCTCTTAGAAGAATGAAATATTCTAGGAAATATTAAAAAGGCAGAATATTATATTTCCCTGGATGAGAAAAGGAGAAACATGTTTTAAAGACATAGAGCAGTTCCCTGCAGCTCCCTGCCCCCACCAGACATTTGGTGACCATTGCGCAGGACTGGGCCAGCCTATCTACAAGACAAAAGACCTTCAGCTCCAGGTGATGGGATTAAGACATGACCCTCCAGGACATAATAGGATTATCTATCAGCAGAGTTGATCACATGGCATAACCAAGCCCTTAATTATACCACTCAGCAAGGTTCAACCAAACATATCTCAGACAACCTCAGCTTTGACCCCTGCATAGCCCCCTGGGAGTCTAACAATCAATAAAATACATTTCTTGCACAGGAACAGGAAGCTCAAGGGCAAGGCCCAAGAGAGGGTATAAATACCCCTCTTCTCTCTCTCTCCTCCATGTGTTTAGCTGCCCAGGACCTAAAACCCATATGGTCCTGTCCATCAATAAACCATCTTTCTAATCAGACTCCATGTTTCCAGTGTCTTTCTCTCCACTTGGAACTGAACCAGATGGATATATCTTTGAACACCACCAACACCAAGTATCATGATTTTTTTTCTTTCACATTAAGCTGTTATACATCTTTTTAAAGCATAGCTTTGCTTTGATTCTGTCCGGTAAACATCAGACTTATTTAATATCCAATTTGCATTTGCAAAAGTGCATTTTGCTTTTCTTTAAATATGTAAAATGCTTTTCCTTCAAGCACTTTTGAAACCACAGCATTTAGAAAATTGAGCAGTTGAGCCCCCTTCGCTCAGCTCTCATGTATCCCCTCCCCTTCCCAACAATGCTTTGGTGCATTTGATATAGGGGTAGCTTCTTTTTTGCAAGTTTCTTGTTTATTCTTCTTTACTGTAGCCCAGTTATTTAGGTCACTGTTATTCCATGAAGAGAAGTACACTTGTGGGAATAAAGATTTCTCAGTACAATTAATTTCTCAGTGTAACTCACTACATTTATGGTACACCTACAACCCTCTCAGATGAGCTCATAAATAGCTTTTGATGTGTTTTCCCTGCCCTCAGTCACACCACTAGAATATTTTCCTTGAAAAACAACTATGAATTCTGAGCTTACAGTTCTTGGTGGAATGATCTCTTACAAGCCTGAGGAGAAAGTGTTACAACAGAGTACTTCAGTTATGTCTGTACAATAATATAAAACAAGCTGTGTGTGTGTGGGGAGGGAGGGAGGGAGGGAGGGAGAGGGAGAGATTTGTTTAGGGTAAGTTGGTGACTCGTAAAGAGTAATTTTGAAAATCTAGCCTTAACCATCTTCTGTAGTTTTGTCTCATTGATCCACTTCCATTAATATGAAAAGACAGCTTTTGTGAAACATGACACTGAAAAAATAATAATAATGCAGCTCCAGAGAGTCATCAGGAAAGTCAAAGATCCACAGTTCCATACAAATGATACAAGACATTGGTCTAACATTCTTATCATTTTTTTTTGCATCCATGGAAAAAATAATAGGCTCCAAACAATCAGAAACTCATGGTAGAGTCATCCAAATACCTCTTTCTCTAAAGTGACTCACCATCCTGTAAGGGCAATCCTCAGCTTACAGGAGTTCATTTAGTAACCATTCGAAGTTACATCAGCACTGAAAAAAGTGATTTATGATCATTTTTCACACTTCGGATCATTGCTGCATTCCCATGGTCACATGATCAAAATTCAGAAACATAGCAACTGACTTATAGTTAGGCGTCATGTGATCATCTTTTGCAACCTTCTGACAAGCAAAAATAAGCGGGGAAGCCGGATTCACTTAACAACTGTGTTACTCACTGAATTGCAATGATTCAGCTAACAACTGTGACAAGAAAGTTCATAAAATAGGGCAAAACTCACTTAACAACTGTCTTACTTAGCAACATACATTTTGGGCCAGCGGTGGGTTTCAAAATTGTCTACCACCGGTTCGGTGGGCGTGGCTTGGTGGGCATGCACATGCACGTCCCAAACGCGCACTTTGCGCAGGCATAGAGGCATTTCAGCTCCCCTCCTGTAAGCCTGCACTCTTCCGGTCGCTTCAGCAGCTGCTGCACGGCACTCTGCTATGCCACACAAAGCAGCTGCGCTTCAACAACAGGGAATAAAGGTGTGTATGGGAGCCCAGGCGGGCAGGTAGTTCGGTCTCCGCTGCTCATCGGCACTACTGGGCCGAACCGATAGAATACCACCACTGTTTTGGGCTCAATTATGGTTGTAAGTCAAGGACTACCTGCAAATAAAGCAAATCAAGAGGACTGGGAAATATCTCTGGTGTGGTTTTTTTTGTGTTTTTTTTAATTCAATCGGTTCTCCTGAGCTCTCATCCATCTTTTGGTAGGCCAGCTCTCTGCATCATCTCTCTGTGTAGACCCACAATATTTCTATCCATCAGCTTTGCACAGGGGTTGATTCTTAGAATCCTGATGTTGCCTCTTTTTTTAACAGACTGGCTTTGTGACTTTGCTGGGCAGACTCCTTGTCTCTTGTGTAGTACCCTCAGGCTGTACATCCTGCAGATGGTGACAGAATATAAAAAGGTCTAGTCAATAAATAGCTCTAGACTCACAAACATACCCACCACACAAATTTAGTCCATGACATTTGTAAATCTCCATACTAGCCATGCTCACTTTGTTTGTCACAGGACACTTCCTGGGGATTAATAGTTGTCTGAGGTTAATGGCCCTTGGCTATGCTCTGGGCCATCAACTTTTCCAAGCTGCTCATTAATTCACACGAAATGCCAAGCATCAAGTTGATAATAGCTTTATTTGGGTTCTTGTTTTTTTTCTTTTTGAATCCAGTTCAGGAGTCCCACATTTAGAACTTAATGACACTGCATCTCCTAATGTTTTGCTGATATTTCCACTTGGTGTCAATTCAAGAGGGCCATGCTTAATAGCATTTGGTTTTTTTTTTAAAAAAAAGTGCACCTAGAGAGCTGTTGGAAGTTGAGCACTCTTCCTGGATGCAAGATGTGCAACTGATTGGGAAACTACACGACTGCAGGCAGCATCTGTTCGCTAGAAGTCACAGATCTTCTGGCTTTGAATTGCAGACCAGCCCCAAACATATGCACATCACAGATTTGCTGTAGGCTTTTTTTCCCCAAGAAGACAAAGGAGTGTTGTTTTGTTTTTAGATAATTGGGTTTCAAACATTTATGCAGATGTGAAGTGTGTTGTTATATCATTGCCAGTCCCCAAAGGGCTGTCAGTTAAATTATTCTGAATAATGCTGTCTGTATTCTGATATGGAACTGCTCCAAATCAGCATTATGAGAACCTCCAACTATGAGATCAAGGTTTGAATTTTCTCCCTCCTCCTTTCACAGGGAAGGAAATGTTAAGCATCTGGTCTCATTTCTTAACAAGTCATAGTTTTCTTGTATTTTTTTTTTCAAATATGAAGTAATTATTTGCAAAACATGGGTCCAGGATATCTGCAGAACTGTCTTTCCCCAATGGGATTGGTCCAGGGGTGGGCTTCTGGGGGTTTGCAGGGGTTCGGGAGAGCCCCTAGCTAAGACTCTGTGCAGTTTGGAGAACCCCCAAATCCCACTCCTGGCTGGCCCCTCCCCCCTCCCACACAGCCCTTCCCTTCCCAAGAGTCCTCCCACGTGACCCGTTTTGGATGCAGGTAAGTACAGGGGCACACAGAGACTCAGGGAGGGAGAAAAAATGGGCCTCCCAGAAGTTTGAATCGAGGAGAAGTTCCTTTTCTGATATGGTTCCTGCCCTTTGGAACATCTTGCAAAAGAAAGTAAGATCCACCCGCTCTGTTTTAGCTTTCAGGAAAAGCCTTAAAATTTGGCTATGCCAGCTATGAGGTCCTGAAGGAGAAGCTACTGACTTGAGTGGATGATACACTAATAGAGAAGGCACCTCACTTCTCCCCTCCAAATCCATCTTTTTGAGTTGGTTTCAGATGACTACAGGCTGTAGTTTAAAAAATCAAGATGCTCTCCTCATGTGAGCAGAGGGCGTTTGTGCTTATGTGCGAAGCTCCATTCATGTGAATGGAGCTTCACACATGAGTACTCTCCACTCGCGCAAGTGGAGCTTTGCGCATGAGCACAAGAGCCCTCTGCTCAAGCACCCTCCGCTGGTCTACACTATTCTTTTAAAACTACGGTTTATTGAATAAAACATACTTACCTAGGTTCACACATCAAAAGTGCGAGCCTAACATATCATATCATGCCCAAAACGTTACGCGTGTCCAGTCTTTATCGCTGGCTCAGTACATACAGGTGGTTAAACTATGCTATGTGCTAAAAAAATGTGTTTTTTGGGGCAAGGAATCCTATTTTTATAGCTTTTGTTAATGAAAAGAACGTTTAAAAAAAACCTGATGTTCAAAGCATCAATATAATGTATTTAATACTGGAGAAATAAAAGCAAATGGAAGAATGCACACATAAATACACAGAGAGAGAGGGAAGGAGAGAAAAAGACATGCTATTGTGCAGTTCATATATGAACATGGACACACACACACACACATGCAAATACACAGAAAAAAGAGAGAGAGGGAGAGAAAGAAAGAAAGCAGAGGGGGGGGTTCTTTCAGTTCAAAAAAGACATACTATTCTTCACCTGGGATTCAATTTCACCTGCAATCTGGGATTGTGTGCACCCACATACATACACACACACACACACACACACACACACACATATATACACAGAGAGAACAAGAGAGGGGGGGGATTTCTTTCAGTTCAAAAATGACCTGCTGTTAAATATGCAGGTCATCTGTGAGTTGGTTCTGCATTCCCAGTTTGGAAGTGCAGAATTAAGTGCAATGGAGTCACTGGAAGTCCATTTGGTGATGCTGTTCACAGTTTTCATCAGTTACTGGCAGTGCCTGTCTTCAAAGCCACTGGGAATTTCATAGTACAGGGTTTGCTAGTAGATCCTGTCAGCAGCTGCAGCTTCTAGTTGAATGTATAGGGTTGTATAGGGTTTCTTCTACAGCATCTTTAAAGTAATTGCATGGTTAACCTTGAGGTCTATTCCCAGACTTTCCAGTACAGTATAGAGTAACTGGTGAGGCATATGGTGGTCGTCCATTCTGACCTCACCAATTCATCTGGGCTCTGATATCTGGGTAGTCAATGCTAGTGGACTCCATGTGATCCAAGACCAGGTTGGAGGCATGGTTTTGCCAACAAATGCTGAGGATGGAGCAACAAGTGTACAAGTGAAATTTGATCATTTTCTTCCAATCAATCCACCAGGGCCAGAGTTCATATGCTGGGATAAACAAATTCACTATTTCACCAAGAATAGAAGAGTCATCAGCTACCCTCACTTGGTTTGGCCCATAGTTTACCAGGATGTGGTCATTGGGTGTGTTACAGCTGACAAAATAACAATAGAATAACAGAACAATAGATTTAGAACAGATCTTGGAGGTCTTTTAGTCCAATCCTCTCCTTAAGCAGGCGACCCTATACCATTTCAGAAAAATGGTTGTCCAATCTCTTCTTAAAAACCTCCAGTGATGGAGCAACCAGAACTCCTGGAGGCAAATCATTCCACTGCTTAATTGTTCTCCTTAGCTCTAGGTTGGTTTCTCTCCTTGATTAGTTTCCCTCCAATGTTTCTTGTCCTGCCTTCAGGTTCTTTGAAAAAGGTCTTTGAGTCCAGGTGAGAACTGAACTGGGAGAGACCAAAAGTGAACCAAAGGTGAATGAACAGTCCTAAATAGGAGCTACCCTCCCTGAACAAAACTCAAAAACTCTTGTGATTCAAATATAGTAGCTTGGATAAATAAATGTGTCTTCATTAATTTGTGGGAAAAATATCCAAAAAAAAGTATCTGGTTCAGGGAGAAAGTTCAGTGAATGAATTGTCATTTTTACTTCCTTTCAATTTCCAAAATCAAAATTCTGAACAGAACCTGAGACTGAAAAAGGTGGTGTATTTCCCCCCCCCCAACTTATCTATAATACAGGATCCTTTTTCAATTCTCTTAGAACATATTTACTTATCTTTGCCTGGCATGATGGGGAGATAAATAAATAGTGCAGTTCTAATAGTGAATGCTGGATGTCAGAGGCTTACATTTCACAATAAAGAATGCCTCCTGAGGTAATTAAACTTTAGACGGGCTGCTTTACTTTCCTGGCCTAAAAGCAGATTGACTTGATATCCGTCATATTTGATTCCTTTGTTAAAACAACAATGACTTTTTCAATCTCATGAGCATTTAATGAACCCTTAAAATAAGATGACATATAAGGGCTGTGGTTTTATATCTATCTAATCTATCTAATAGAATGTACCTTAAATTATTAGTCACATACCATGCCTTTATGATGAATCTAAATATCTGGGGTTTCCATAAACATTTCATCCTGAAAGACACAAAAAATACTTCTTTCTAGTTTCTGCTCCACATAAATATTTCTATCATCTTTCAGCTTCAGCTTTCACACCTAAAAGGAAATCCTTCTTAATGTGATGATGGATTTTGACACTATAAGAAATCGGCATGTCCATCCACTGGGAGAGTTGGAAAAGAAATCAACAAAACTCAGAGTTTAAGGCTATCACTGGCTTATAGCTACAATGAGCATGCATACTTTCAGAGTTCATATTAAGAGATCTTGCCATATCAATGAACTTGACTGGAATGTGCTGTCATGTCTTATTTTGAACATTCAGTGTTCATCTTCCTCTCTTCCACTCAAGCAAGCAATCAAACTGGCTTTTAGTCTGATTTGCCAGAATTTGTCTTATTTTCTCAGGCTGTTATTATGCCAGACAAACAGATTCGTATAGAGTATTCAATCTCTATCCACTGCAGCTGCTGCTTTCTTTTCTGTAAGATGCATTTTCATATTATGCTGGAAGTATACAGTAATATTTACCATTTCACACTATTCCATTTTCTATAGAATTGCTTTTAAGGCTGTAAAACATTGAAAAATGGTTCTTCATAAAACAAGGTGGTGTGAATGAAGAATTAAAAGAACTCTGGGAAGTTCATGAAGGTGCTTTGAAGCAGAGGTGGTATTCAGCAGGTTCTGACCAGTTCTGGAGAAACAGTAGTGGAAATTTTGAGTAGTTCAGAGAACCAGCAAATAGCACCTCTGACTGGCCCCGCCCCTATCTATTCTCTGTCTCTGATTGGCTGGGTCTTCTTTGGCTGCCCTGCACAGGAGAAGGGAGCTGGAAAGCAGGTTAGTGGGGGTAGGGAGGGAATGGGATTTTGCAGTAACCTTCCCCCAAGAGTGGGGAGAGAATGGGGATTTTACAGTATCCTTCCCCTGCCATACACACCAAGCCATGCCATGCCCAGCAAGCCACACCCACAGAACCGGTAGTAAAAAAAAAAATTGAATCCCACCACTGCTTTGAAGGCTGTTTTAGCTATCAGTGTATCTATGTTTATGCACAGAGAAAATTTCTGCTGGGATCTTTGGTGAAGATCTGTATGTCTGTGGAGATTCTTAATCATACGGGTAATGGTTGTCCCAAAGGTGCTTTCTCCAAAAGGCAACTAGATTTTCTTGGTTTTTTTTTCTTTGAAAAGATTTCACTTCTCATCCAAGAAGCTTCTTCAATTCAGAAGTGAAGAAGCTTCTTGGATGAGAAGCTAAAGGTTTTCAAAGAAAGAAAGAAAGAAAATCCAATTGCCTTTTGAAAAAAAGTACCTTTGGGACTATTGTGTCTGTGTATACACAAACATGCACAAATACCTAGGAACAGGTATTTGAAAGAACCACATGACATAAGAGTTTTAATATCTCAGAGACAGGTTCTTTGTCAACACACCTCTTTCTAATGTTTTTCATAGTGATATTTTACATTGTTTCATGTTGCAAATGGGTATTTTAATTTCTCAGAGAAGAACAGTCTGGGCTACAGAGGTGGAGTTCCCACCTCACAATCAGGAGGCTGTGAGTTTGATCCTAGGTAGTGGCAGATATTTCTCTCTCTGGGCACAATGAGTAAATGTATGTATGTATGTATGTATGTATGTATGTATGTATGTATGTATGTATGTATGTATGTCACGTATGGCAAATACATGGACTTACAGTGGTTCAAATGTTAATGTCTAGTCCCCCCAGCCGTTCAAAGACAGGGTGGTCTGTGTTGAAAAAAATCAGGCATTGGGCCAGTGTAAGCTCTTGATGGACATTCGGACACAATGTGATGGATATTTTGTTGAGGAGCACCACAATAACACTGATGGGTAGAGACAAGACAATGAGTAATTATCTGCTGCAAACTTTGCATTGGCGACAGGAAGGGCATCCAGCCAGTAAACACTCTGCTCCATTTGGTTGCTCCGACTCCACATAGATGTAAGGGATTACGGGGTCATTAAAAGACCAAAACACACACACACAAAAAAAACTCCAATCCAGGCTACCTTTTCTCAGGCTGGTTCCCTGGTTATCCTAAATAGAAAGAATATAACTGGACTTCCTGACTCATTACAACTTTTCTTGAGCTCATCTACAACTTTTTATTGATTAGTAAAAATTGTCAAGTTTCTTTTATTTGATGCGGTTCATTTATTACTATTCTTTATTATGATTATTTCTGACTGTTTTCAATTGCATCTTTTATTACAGGTTTGATGATACTTTTGTATATACTGCTGGGATAGCCACAGGGAGGATATTTATGTATTTGTGATATAATGTTTATGTATTTTAATTACATGCAATAAAACTATCTAGACAGGTCTCCTTGAGCATTGACATGTGGTTGCATTTTGCTTCCCCTGGCATTTTCTCAAGTCTAGCTTTCTGCTTGGCCCTTTGAACTATTTTCTTAATCTGTTTGTTGGCTGCAGCGTATCTTAGTACCTTCTGAATAATCTGGTGGGTATAGAAGGAGTCAACCCCGTTGAATCAGGATTACACAAGAAAACATCCAAAATGTACAATACATTCTAGCTAAGATTCTCTTTTCTCCCCAAACTGGATGTTTTATTTTGCAGTTCTTTAAACCTTTCATTCATTTATGTGCTGGTTTCTCTGTTTAGCAGCAAACCTCTCCTGGATCAATAAGCATGTTTGTGATCTTCGGAGTGTCACTGAGTATGAAATTCAGATACAGCAAGCAGTACAGCAAAAACTATCAGGCCTAGGAAGATCCTGATGAAAATTGTAAAAGTGAATAGAAGGACTAAGCTTTGTTTTTCTTGGAATGCTCACAAGACACACCTAATTATGTAACACCATACCGGGTCACAACCATTTAGGATAGTTAATACTATTTTGAAATTCCACATCCCTCTTGGATTTCTTTGTGATTGGATCCATAGATCTTGCTTAGATGTACTTGTGACTTTATGTAATGTTTGGTCTATTCATTGGTGTTTGTGAACCACATGCATAGCTCAGTGTGAAGTGGGAACCTGTCCTGATTAATATAATCCTAGCTATGAGTGATGTGTAAATCTAGTTTTTTTTCCTCCTCCACATCATGATTTTCAAATGTATGAATCCTTACTGAGAAGAAAATAACATCAGATGTCTTAATTGGCTCACATACTTCACCCCAAGAAGGAAACAAAAAATCAGATTCAACTTACTGGTTCCAAATGAGTAGAAAAAGAAGAAACAGAGAGAGCAGAGATCTCACAGTTAATTGTTGCTCATGTGAAAAGGTAATTCTTGGATATCCGAAACTATATCAGATTTTGAAAACCCGAAACTGAGATTTGTAGGTTACAATTCGCTAATAGCTTTTTATTTTTCTCTTTTGTTTATTGAGGCTCCCTGCCCTTCCCCGTCACCATTTTTAAATTGTCAGATGTCCAATACCTTGGATTAAGAATAGAAATTAGTCTAGAATGACTAGATGGTACTTTTGATGCATCTCCTAAAAACTTTTTATTCCTTTTTTGGGGAGAGAGAGGGGAAGATGCAATGCAGATGATATAATACCATCATGGCGAACCTATGGCATGCGTGCCACAGGTGGCACGCAGAGCCATTTGTGCAGGCACACGAGCTCCAGCCAAACTTACCTGAACTGTGCATGTGTGTGCCTGCCAGCTGATTTTTGGCCTGTTTGAGGCCATTTTCACCCTCCCGGAGGCTCATGGGAAGCCTCTGCAGCCTCAAGAGGCCGAAAAACAGGCCTTCCGGAAGTGCCTGTTTTCAGCCTCTGGAGAGCCTCTGAAGCCCTGGGGACCATATTCACCTTCCCGAAGGCTCGAGGGAAGCTTCTGGAGCCTCAGGAGGTTGAAAACAGGCCCATTTCAACATTTCCGGTATTTCTGGAAGGCCTGTTTTTGGGCTTCCCGAGGCTGCAGAGGCTTCCTTCGAGCCTACAGGATGGCGAAAACGGCCTCAAACAGGCCGAAAATCAGCTGGGATGCACATTCATGCGCAGTTCAGGTAAGGGGACGTGGGTGTTGCGCGTGCAGGGCACATTGCATTGGGAGTGTCGGCATGTGTGCTTTCGGCACACCACAACAGAAAAGTTCACCATCACTGATATAATAGGAGGAATAAATGCAAAAGAGAAAGTATTTGAAGATGAGGTTTGTAGTGAACTTGAAACTACAGTAAATGAGAAATGTTTAAACGAGTAACCAAATAAGTAAGTACAGTAGTGATTCTCAACACTTAATAGGAACATATAGATCAGGGGTCAGCAACCCATGGCTCTAGAGCCACATGTGGCTCTTTCATCCCTCTGTTGTGGCTCCCTGTCACCAATTGGCTCCACAATTGATAGGGCTTTTGGTTAGGACAGGTAGAAGAAAAAGGATGCCATGCTAGGAGGAAACTCTATGGTGAGGAAACTGGACTTCTGGTTGGCTTCAGAATTGAACTAGGTACTTCCGATTAGGACCTTTGTGGCTCTTTGAGTGTTTAAGGTTGCCAATCCCTGATATAGACAGAAGAAACTTCTCCTGAGCTTTAGATAGTCCTGATCCTTTAGGAACTTCATGAAGAGTTGATTTCCTTCTAGGTGCTTGCGTCGAACCCATTTTTGTTGTGTGATATGTGAGTTATTTTTCCAAGGTGCAGTTTTTGTTGAATTTTATTTGTACTGTGACATTTTTGAAAACCCTTATCTTGATCTTGAGGAAACAGTACATGAAGGGTGTCATCCTTATTAGAACTCATCAGATGTATATAGCAATAAGGATTGATGAGTTCCAGTAAGGATAAAAGTAGCTACTGGTCAATATAACTCAAAGGATCACATGGGATAAATATTGTGTACATAGAAAAAAAAAAACCTGACCCCCAAGAAGAGTAGTGATGGATGACATGCAAAACCTTATTATCAGGTTATGGCACAATATAACATCTGTACCTCCAAGAAATAGAGTTGGCTGTATATAGGTTAAAAACTATAACTTGTTAGTCAACCAATGTCACTTGAGGATTGGGTGGCCATGAAACTTGATTACATGATGAACAGATCAAGAAGCAGAACACTTCACTCCCTTCAGTGCTGCAGATGAGATCACCTATTCATGTCTTTGCTTAATGTTCTATGTATGGAAAGAGAATCTTATTTTTGTTCCATACAATTTTATTAGGGATTCCATGGATGTTGTGAATCAAAATATATTGTTTCATCCATGCATCCATAGCATTTTCATTAGGGATTCATGGGGTATTTTGAATCAGAATATATAGTTTCACCCATGCAGAATAATGGAAAATGCAAAGCAACCTTGCATTAAATCTGCTGCATGTTCACCTAACCACCTCTAGCATTTTAAAGTTCAGTGTCACAACAATTCAGTGTTCTAGAAATAACTAGATTTTGCACTGCTGTGCAATAAACTATCTGGGGATTTTAGTCCATCTGCAATGTCATTTTCCTTGATTTAAAAACAACAGATGAAAATAGTTGGGCATTTATTTCCCAAATCATGATATAAAGAAGAAGAAAAAAAGGAAAGAAATATATCATGAGCAAATCATGATTCAGAGTATAAAAAAAAAAGTGCAATATATTTTTGCTGTAGGGCATCTACAGCAGGGCAATTCTAATATATCTACCCACAAGAAAGTTCACTGAATAAAATAGTGGGTTCCCCTCCCCAAACTAAATGCATATAATATTGCAATTTAAGACTGCAAAACAGGAAGTGCATCTTATTGCTAAATAAAATTTGCATGAAAAGACCTATTGTATGAATTCAAGACAATAATTTCCCGTTCATTGTCAAAAGTTCAATTTCAGTACAAAAATACTCCTTGGAGACAGTGGTGGGATTCAAATTTTTTTACTACTGGTTCTGTGGGCATAGCTTGGTTCACATGGCAGGGGAAGGATACTATAAAATCTCCAGTCAGAATTGGTATTTACTGGTTCTCTGAACTACTCAAAATTTCCGCTACCAGTTCTCCAGAACTGGTCAGAACCTGCTGAATACCACCTCTGCTTGGAGATCAATAATATGAGCTTTTGATTTGTGGGACATGATGCTTGATTGGTCAGGTTTGGGGGATTCTGGGAGCTTTTTCCAGTTTCGTGCCACATCCTTCTTATGCTCTGTAAGGCAAGGGGTTGATTGTCATTCGATTAACAGCCCTCTGACTGTGATTCCTTCACTTAAATTCCTGCACTGAGCAGAGCAATGCTTTTTACCTTTAAAAACATTAAGATGGAGGTGTGTGTGTGTGTGTGTGTGTGTGTGTGCGTATCAATCAATATATCAGTGGTGGGATTCACATTTTTTTTTACTACTGGTTCTGTGGGCATGGCTTGGTGGCCTTGGCTTGGCTTGTGGGTGTGGCTTGGTGGGCGTGGCAGGGGAAGGATTCTGTAAAATCTCCATTCTCTCCCCACCCCACTAACCTGCTTTCCAGCTCTGTTCTCCTGTGCAGGGCAACCAAAGAAGACCCTGCCAATCAGCGGGGACTCGGGAGGCAGAGAATAGATGGGGTTGGGGCAAGTCAGAGGTGGTATTTGCCGGTTCTCTGAACTATTCAAAATTTCCGCTACTGGTCCTCCTGCTGAATACCACCTCTGCTGTGTGTGTGTGTGTGTGTGTGTGTGTGTGTGTGTGTGTGTGTGTGTGTGTGTGTGTGTGTGTGTGTGTGTGTGATACACATTTCTTTGCTCAAAAATTGTGTAAATGGCACCCACTTTTCTTCAAAATTTAGAAGGAAAATAAAGCCTGCCATGCATATATGGTGTCATATAATTGCATCAGAGGTGCTTTTTTTAAAATGAGAAATTGCTTCATTCCTTTGGAAAAGATCAGATTCTTATATGTAAACAGTACCTTACTATCCAAGATATCAACGATAATTTTCTTGCAATTTTAAAGAAGAGAAATAGTGTCTGGAAATGTAAGGGACGGTAAACGAAGACAAAAAAAATGGTCCCAAGCAAGCAAATAGGACAGCTGTATTCTTTAATTGTGCCAGATTAATAAAAAGTAATTTCTTACAGCCCGTTTGCAACAGGCGACTGGGGGATACGTTTTATTACCATTTGGGGTGTCTTCTAGTTAATAAATTCATGTCTTTTGAGGATAAGCATTCAAATCCCAGATACAAGTTTATTAAAATTGTAATAGTTCTTGGAGACTATAAAAGGAAATGAAGTGCGCAAAATGTGCATTTCCAGAGCATGGCTTTCAAACCATTTGTTACATGACTAATTTTCAACATCTCCAGCAGAGGCCGTGCAGTGTGGCTGAAATTAAATAATACATATTTAACCAACTCCGGTTCCTTATCTACACGCCTTCCAAATGTTGCGGCTTTTGCCCTTAATCCTTCATTAAGCCATAAATGTTACAGCACTACTGACGTGTTAACTAGAGTCAGAATATGCTTTCAAATGGTTTTTGGAACAGTGATTTAAAATTAAGAATAGTTTATTGTAAAAGGTCAGTTTTACAAGAGGAGTTGGACTCCTCAAAACATTTTTTACAGACGGGCAGCATATAAGTCTAATAAACAAACAAACAAGTGGACTATTTCTCAGATAAGTTGAACTTAACCTTGATAGTAGCCCTATTTTCCACAATATGATTAACCCAGTCACAATATCTTATTGATAATTCTAATAATATACCTCACAGTTGGGGACATTGTGTGTGTGTCTGTGTAAACGATGTCCAATTGGCAGACACAATTGCCTGTTCAAAACAGTGCCCCATTTTAACATGTGTGCAATGCACATAAAAAGGGAAGAGGAGATTTTACTATGTAGCAATTTTCACATTTTTCCACTGCTAGCACAGATGGTCTTGTTCAGACTAACTAGATCAGTGGTGGCTAACCTTTTTGGGCTCCCGTGCCGAAAATTGCACATGCACTCATGTGTTCGTGTGCCAGAACTCAGAAGGCAATGTGTGTGGGGGCCCCCCGCATGCCCTGCACATACATGTGAGACCCCTCCACGCACCCCACACATCTCTGCACATGCACATGTGTCTCCTGTGCACCCCCACCCCTGCACATGCGCACCAGATACCCAACAGTCAGCTGTCAGGTGGGCCGGGCACACGCATGCGCAGTGGGGCTTTTCCGTGTGACGTCTCACATGCCGGCAGAAGAGGCTCTAGGTTTGCCATCATGGAACTAGATCAAAAGTCACAATTTGGGGAAATATATTCCTTGCCCACATTTATTTATTTATTAAGACTTTTTTTTTTTTTTAACCATGAGAAGTTTGAGATTCTTGGTGATTTACAAGAATAAGATGTCCATCTCACTATAATATATTGAAAAGATATAATACTGAGGTTTTTTTCAGTAAACTTTTGGAAAATCAGTAAGTTTGGGCAAGCTGACTATTTCACAGTGGAAAAATATACCCTCCTAACCAACCACAGCAATTTCATAGTAGCAATGAACTTTCAGCATCCCCCCACCCGGGTTGTTAGCATTGGATTCTCAGCGCTGAAATCTCAAAATGGCCTCAGTCAGGCCGGTTTCAGGGCTGACAGGCAGTTTTGACATTAGTCAAAACAGATACTTTCTCGTGGGAACCAAAGACATTCCTGCAGGTGTTCGAAAGGAGGGGACTGAAGTCACCTAGTAACTGGACAGTATCCTGATTGGACCGTGTGACTGATTGTTTTGAGAAAGTGAAAAACATTTACTTTTAATTAGGTGAAAACCATGGGAATAGTCAGAGTTTTCACCAGCCAATAATTCACCTGCCTTATACTTGCCAATATGACATATCCAATAAAATTATTCTTTGAAGAATCTATGAGGCAGGTAGACTCTTTTGTTTGTTATGGGTATATTACTTGGAACCCTGTAATGGATGTGTTGAATCCTTCTTTCTCCAAACACTGACTGATATCAGATGTATCTGGCACAATAGTAAGCAAGATGTCAGAAACACAACAGAAATATAATTCTGTAGCTTTGACACCTAGCACATACAAGAAGATCTATATTTCTCTTTATGCCTTTCACTGCTGTTATGACCACTCTAACATTACCAAATTTCTATTCAGAAATTTGAGGGTGGGTGGGGGTGGGGGTAGAACATGAAAATACATTTGGAATTAATTTGTAAGTGTTGACACATTGAACTAATTCAAACACCACTTCCCTTTCGCTCCTTTTTATTCCATATGGGAGAGGCCATTCACCATCCACCTTTGCCCTTACTCCCAAGTCAACCCTTGTTCCTTAACTGTTTCCTTCTCCTGGCAGCTCTGTGCATGCGCATACTGGGAACAGGCTCCAGCTGTTCTTCTGCCCCACTGATCCGACTCCGAAGGCAGCTGATAACTGTCAGATAGCCCTGACCCCATCTCTGCCTCTGATGCAGAGATGCACTCATCAGAGCCTTCCCAGGACTGGCCCATGTTTCTCCTCAACCTCCTCACTGTCCAAATCTTCCATCAGCTCTGCTGGCTACTGGTGGGCCACAACTTGGGGCTCTCTAGATGTTCCTCTGTTCATGGCTGTCAAACTCCTGGCCTGTGGGCTGGATGCATCACACACTGGCCACACCCATGCTTGCTTTAGCAAAGGGGGGGGGAGTCCCAATACATCACTTGATGCCGCCGTGATAACATGAGCTTGACACCCCTGCTCTGCTTGAACTCTTAGCATCTCTGACTAGCATGATGAATAGTAAGGAATGCTAGATAATACAATACAGCAATATCTGGAGATCTAAAAACATCTGTATGGCAAGAACTAACATTCCAGAGAGTAGACAAAAACAAACTTGAATTAAAAGATGGAGGAAGGAGACCATCAAGCAAGGAATAACTTTAAAGGAGGATATGGCTGAAAGATCTGACCTGCCTTATACTACTTGGAGGACTCTGAATAGGTCAAGAGTTGGAGTGCCTTAATGTAAAACTAATATGCTCAAGTGGAGGCTCTTAACTATGTGAATGTGTAGAGAGTATAGCCCACTCATATGCTGGTATGTCAGCTACTACCCAGAACATGTACTGATAATTACTTATTTTTGGCCAATGACAGAGCTGGGAAGGTTGCTTCATTCTGGCAGTTTAAAGTTTGATCTAGACATGGAAGAAGAAGAAGAATATTGAGGATGGCATAGACTTCTAGACATACATCTTATCTGTCCTAATGATGACTATTTCACTGATCATGTTGGTCTTGTTCAATATTTACAGAGACTCTAAAATATATCTCAGTATCCAGACATAATTAGTGTACTCCTACTGACAGAAGATAAAGGATAGCTACATTTTGCTTAATTTCTTCAAGATGAGTCAGTCAATAGCTTTTTCATATTGATGGCCTTTTAGTGTCAGATAACTTTATTTCTAATCACTTCTGGTAATATTCAGATTTGTTCATCCATCCATCCATTGCATCTGCGTATTAATTTATCATTTTAAAACCCCCATGGTAATTCAAGTGCAAATAAATTGTCGGAGATTATATCACGAACTTATTTCTGAAAATAATTTTTAAAAACATGTTTTGATGTTTTCTGATTTTCAGCCAAGAAATTGTACATCTGTATTTGCAGTCCAACAGCCATGAATCAACAGCCATTTAGAGCAGAATGTGCAAACATAGATTAAATGGAACCATCATTAGCTTTCCCACTTTTCTCTTGCATAGGTAATGCTGCTAATTTTTGAGATACTTTGTGTTTATGCATTGGGCTAAGTAGTGCTGCACAAGGGACCTATAATAAGGTAATCAAATTAACATTGCTTATAAGAAATGATATGTTGGGGTTGATCATATTTGAAACCCATGCCATATAACAAGGAAGATGCCTTTTTAAATAGGCAAAACTTCACCTTAGGGAACTCTAATCAGGACAATAGTGACATTTTTCTTTCTTATTATGACTCACCTTCAGGTCTTGTGCTACATGCGAAATATACAGAAATCTGGATGTTGAAAATACTTGGCTTAAAAGTCATGCACACATTCATAAGAAAGTCCTGTCTTCAAACTACTGTACATTAGAAAAGAAAGGACATTCTATGTCAGCTTTGAAATATTTTTTTAAAAAAAATAATTGGCATTAAGAAAGACAAAATAATTGAAAAGCTATTCTTTAGATCGTGACGAAAACCTCACTGATGGGAAGCCAAAGCAGAGTAGATTAAGCATCTGATTTAAAGACAGCTATAAGGAGCCAGTTTTGTATAATGGCTAAGACACCAGGCTACAAACTGGGAGAGAATGAGTTCTAGTCCCACCTTAGATACAAAGCCAGATGCGTGACTTTGGGTCCAGTAATTCTCTCTCAGCATTAGGAACAAAATTGCATTGACTTGTGTGGGCAATCTCCAGGAGTCCAAACTGATTCAAAGACACAAACAGGCAAAAATAGAGCTATAGTGAATGGATGAGCAAGTTCTGATTCCTCATTGATTGTTAGTCAGACATACCTAATTTTAATTCACATTTACTACTGCAACTACAACTGCATGAAGGATGGTTGCAATCCCTTCCTCTCCTCCTTCTGTTGGACAGAAGGATTTTTTTTTAAAAAAAGGTAAAGTTTGACAACTGAGGTAAGAAGAGATGTGGAATTTGTTTCCTATCTCCAGTCACCTCAGAATTAACTGACTAGAAATCTTTAGAGATCTGGCAGGGAGTTCTAGCAAAATTAAAACAGGGGTGTCCAACCTTGACAACTAGTGGACTTCATCTTCCAGCATTCTTGAACTAGCCATGTAGCTAACCTTTTTCCTCTGCCAGTCGAAGTATTGTAGTTATGTCTGGATATTGAGATATATTTTAGAATCTCTGTAAATTGTTGAAGTCCACAGGTCTTAAAATTGCCAAGGGTGGACACCCCTGAACTAAAACTTTCCTGAAATCTGTTTCATGAGAACTAGCTGTTTTGAAAGCAATATCAAGCACAAGAAATAGGAACCTCTCTAAATACAATCAAGAGACAAAAGTTCCAGTTTCAGGCTTATCAAATAAATGGACTCTTAATGCAAATATTTCAGGAAAAAAGATGTTCAAAAGAGACTCCACCATAATGAACTCATTCATACAAGACGGCTAGAAGATGGTTCCCAGCTCAGCTTCCAAGATTCTGTACTCTAATCCCTACTTCTTGGCATTAAAAATCACTAAAGAAACTTTTTTTGTGTGAATCCTGATTCCCTGATTATGTGCTACAGTTTAGAGCTTGACATGGGGATGATTATGTTAAAGAAACAAAATCTCAGATTAATGAAAGAAACAGTAAGAGAATAGACCCTTAGGATAGCAAAACAGCAGTGGCTGATTATTTTATCCAGTTGCCTTGAACAAATAAATTAACTGTCAGAAAATTTGCTTCATTGGGGAAAAGAAATTACAGTATGCAGATTTCATAAGGAAAAACTCTTATATTCAGTTTTGTTATTTACTTGACCATGAATCCTTCCACAAAAGCAAAAACATGTCATGAAAAGTATAGAATTTCTATTGTAACTGTTTTTTTTTTTTTTTTTTTAAATCCTTTTCATTCCTATGGGTAGTATGCATTTTCCCCAGACTCATGTCCTCTATCAAAGATTTGAGAATTTAAGGGTTTGTGGTAGTATGGATTGTCGTGAGGGCTCTGCTAGCATCTTTTGTTGCTTGGTACTTCTCCACTGAGCACTGGTAAAAGGGTCTTGAGAGTTGACTGTAGCTAGCTTATCCATGATCTTGTGCCTCATATCTGCTACTATGCTTTGTAATAGAGGGAGTAATGACATTTTAGCTTTAGGCTTTGATGACACATGCAGCTGTTTCTCAATTAGTGTCCATGATAGTTCCCTCATATGTTTCATATATCTCCACTCTGGGGTTTAAGTATACTGTTACAGAGTTCTTCAACATTTGTGGGTCTTGATCATCTAGGCAACATCTAAAGTGGCATGACTCTCCTAAATTGTGTCATTTTCATACTTGAAGAAGGCAGATGAAACATTAGGGGGGCTTTGCCACGGTTCTCTACTGCTAAGGTAGGTTCCAATTGGGATCTGAACCCTGGTCTCCCACATCAAAAATGTCACTGTACGTTATCCATTTTTGCTCTGCATATACAGTTTTGCATGCACTGTCTTCCTTTAATAAACATGCTTTCTACCATAGCTTCTAGTTTTTTCCCCCAGCATATTCAGTACATATTTTTAAATTGCAAACAAATGGCACCACATTCTGCAAAACACAGATGATTGAGTATAAGCTCATTCTAGTTCATTTATTGCAGAGATGGGGAACTTACTTTTCTCTGGCTACTGCTGAACTATAATGGGTTGGAAATAAAAAAAACACCATTTCACTATGGCTTAGTTAAGAAAAACAAATAAACAAATGCTGTTCAATCTAATTTGCTTCAAAATACTCATAAGGAAATCTTTTGCTAACTAATCAACAGCACTTAGTCATTTGCTAACATTGTGCATGATTTGTAATTACTGGTCTGGTTTGTCACTGTTTAAAACAATCAAAGCTAATTGTCCATATATAGATTTTCTTGTGGGCTGCAGTGATATTTTTAGTTGCATTGTTCCCGTTTCTTTTTAAAAAACCCAAACTTCTCTGAACCATTACATCTTAAATTGGACTTTGAAAACAAGCATATTTTATTAAAATAGTTAGGGGGAAGACAATTTTCTATGTAACAGTTTTTTTTAAAAAAATACAACAGCAAGGCTAATGTCACGGGCTAATGTCAGTGGAGATTTCTTCAAGTCAACTTTTTTGTTAATGAAGCTTCAATTTAAAAAAAGAATATTTTTTCTTATAGCTGTGTTATATCAGGAGCAAGGTCTGTATTTGAGTAGATATTTGTTCCCCTTTAGTTAAAATGTAATGTCTGAATACAATAGCAAATATAAAACAGTTAATGGGCTATGAAACTATCTTGGTAGTGAGTAATTTGTATTCATTTTATTTGAAATGTATTTTTTTCCATTTGACTATTTTACATATTCCACCCTCATGTCCCTTTCCTTTCTTCTTCTTCTTATGGAAATTCTTCCTGCGTGAAGCTTTATATAGACTTTTGAATTGAAAGATAGGAGAGAAGGAGACAGCAAAATTGAAAGCTTAGTGGTAGAGTTAGGTCTGTTCCTCTTTGGAAGGAAAATTAGCATTTGATCACACGATTTCAAGAGGAACTTACGCCACTAGAATTGTGTTGTATGCTTTGTTTTCTTCCCTGCCAGATTCTTAATAACATATGCATATTAAAACATCTGCATGAATGCTTTTGAAACTGCGCTTCAGCTGAGAACAATTCTCTCTCCTTTCTTACAATTTTCAGAGACTCTTCTGACCTTGAGCACACAACCTCCTACACAATCTGTGCTCAGAGCTGCCTGTACAGGTGAAACTCGAAAAATTAGAATATCATGCAAAAGTTCATTTATTTCAGTAATGCAACTTAAAAGGTGAAACTAATATATGAGATAGACTTATTACATGCAAAGCAAGATGGTTCAAGCCATGATTTGTCATAATTGTGATGATTATGGCTTACAGCTCATGCAAACCCCAAATCCACAATCTCAGAAAATTAGAATATTACATGCAATCAATAAAACAAGGATTGTACATAGAACAATATCGGACCTCTGAAAAGTATAAGCATGCATATGTACTCAGTACTTGGTTTGGGCCCCTTTTGCAGCAATGACTGCCTCAATGCGGTGTGGCATGGAAGCTATCAGCCTGTGGAACTGCTGAGGTATTATGGAAGAGCAGGATGCTTCAATAGCAGCCTTCAGCTCTTCTGCATTGTTCGGTCTTGTGTCTCTCATCTTTCTCTTGGCAATGCCCCATAGATTCTCTATAGAGTTCAGGTCAGGCAAGTTTGCTGGCCAATCAAGCACAGTAATCCCATGATCATTGAACCAGGTTTTGGTGCTTTTGGCAGTGTGGGCAGGTGCCAAGTCCTGCTGGAAAATGAAGTCAGCATCCCCATAAAGCTCATCTGCGGAAAGAAGCATGAAATGCTCCAAAATCTCCTGGTAGACAGCTGCGTTGACCCTGGACTTAATGAAGCACAGTGGACCAACACCAGCAGATGACATGGCTCCCCAAATCAACACAGACTGTGGAAACTTCACACTGGACTTCAAGCAAGTTGCAGTGTGTGCCGCTCCATTCTTCCTCCAGACTCTGGGTCCTTGTTTTCCAAATGAGATGCAAAAGTTGCTCTCATCAGAAAAGAGGACTTTGGACCACTGAGCAACAGACCAGTTCTGTTTTTCTTTAGCCCAGGTAAGATGCTTCTGACGTTGTTTGTTGTTCAGGAGTGGATTGACAAGAGGAATACGACATTTGAAGCCCATGTCCAGGATCCGTCTGTGTGTGGTGGCTCTTGATGCACTGACTCCAGCCTCAGTCCACTCCTTGTGAAAGTCCCCAACACTTTTGAATGGCCTTTTCCTGACAATCCTCTCCAGGTTGCGGTCATCCCTGCTGTTTGTGCACCTTTTTCTTCCACACTTTTCCCTTCCACACAACTTTCTATTAATGTGCTTTGATACAGCACATAAACCACTTTCTATTAATGTGCTTTGGGAACATCCAACTTCTTTTGCAATTATCTTTTGAGGCTTTCCCTCCTTATGGAGGGTGTCAATGATGGTTTTCTGCACAACTGTCAGGTCAGCAGTCTTTCCCATGATTGTGATTCCTACTGAACCAGACTGAGAGACTATTTAAACCCTTTGCAGGTGTTATGGCTTAATTAGCTGATTAGAGTGGGACACTTTGAGCCTAGAATATTGAACCTTTTCACAATATTCTAATTTTCTGAGATTGTGGATTTGGGGTTTTCATGAGCTGTAAACCATAATCATCTCAATTATGACACATCACGGCTTGAATTATCTTGCTTTGCATGTAATGAGTCTATCTCATATATTAGGTTCACCTTTTAAGTTGCATTACTGAAATAAATGAACTTTTGCACAATATTCCAATTTTTCGACTTTACAGGTGATGCAGCATAAAGAGATTGATCTGTAATTTTCAACTAGGCTGGGGTCTCCCTTCCTCATACTTCCAAGTCAGAACCGGTTCATGGGCAGAAGCATGGCTGGCTAGGGAATTCTGGGAGTTGAAGTCTCCACATCTTAAGCTACCAAATTTGAGAAACATTTCTACAGATCGTGACTCTGAGTTTTGGCATTTAATTAGCTAAGGAGATATTTAAAATAATAATGAAGAACTGGGCATAGTTATGAGGTTATTATTCCCCCTTTATTTTCTTTAGAAAATTGCATATTTATAAAGTTGCCATTCACAGGCTGTCACTGTTTTGCTCTAGGTCATACATGGATCTTTGTTATATTCTGTCATGCTCTATTTAAATTGCACAGAATGCTGAGACCTAAGAATAAACAACTGTGAGGTTTAGTGTTGCCAGTGAAATTTTGCCTAAAGTTAAATTTGAAGTGAATTTTGGATTTCCTGCTCATAAACTGAGGAGGCGTGAGGGAACATTTATTAAACTTGCAAAATATCTCATATTTTACACAATCTTAGCTTTTTTTCCCCCCTTTTCTCTTCCTATTATTGGATAGCTTTTGTGTTAATAAGATGATTATGCTAGAAAATTCATTAAAATACACGAATTACAGAAGTTTGAAAGATTTTTGGAGTAGGAGTCATATTGAATACTGCAAAACCCTTAAAGGGCAAAGCTATTTATCTCCTCATATACATTCTTTCTTTGCTCTGTCATGCAGAGGCACTTATGTGCACTTAATGCTGTTAAGTACCTTTTGCCCCATTTTACAACCTTTCTTGGGGATGGGGTGGCTCCGTGGCTAAGGCACTGAGCTTGTCGATCAGAAAGGAGGGCAGTTCGGTGGTTTGAATCTCTAGCTTGCCATAATGGAGTGAGCTCCCATTACTTGTCCCAGCTTCTGCCAACCCAGCAGTTCGAAAGCATGCAAAAATGCAAATAGAAAAATAGGGACCACTTTGGTGGGAAGGTAACAGCGTTCCATGTGCCTTTGGCATTTAGTCATGCTGGCCACATGATCATGGAGACATCTTTGGACAGTGCTGGCTCTTCGGCTTTGTAACAGAGCTGAGCACTGCTATCTAGAGCCGGAAATAGCACGTATGTGCGATGGGAATCTTTACCTTTTTACAACCTTTCTTGTCACAGTTGTTGGGTGCATAACTGAAGTTGTTAAGTTAGTAACACGATTGTTAAGTGAATATGGCTCCCTCATTGACTTTGCTTGTCAGAGGGTCTCCAAAGGGGATCACATGACCTTGAGAGACATTGCAACCATCTTAAATGCAGGCCAGTTGCCAGGCACCCGAGTTTTGATCACGTGACATAGGATGCTGCCACAGTTGTAAATGTGATCTTAAGTCACTTTTTTTCATTGCTGTTGTAACTTCGAATGGTCACTAAACAATTTTTTGTATGTTGAGGATTACTTGTTACGGACATATTTGTCAGAGTATATTTATGAACTGGAATAGAGCTTAGTAACAAAGTCAGCCAATGAATAGGCATGACAACAGAACTAAGCGTATTATTATTATTATTGTTTAGAAAATTTATACTGCCCTCTACTCACCTTATGGTGACCTAAGGTGGCTTACATGGCATAAAAGCACAATATAAAATAAATAAAATAATAATAAAATAATAATAATAATCCCCATCTCAGTGACAACACACATTTTTACCAGCTCTATCCTGCTCTGGGTTCTACAGGCCCGCTGGCAGAACCACGTCTTTGGGGACTTCCGAAGGAGTGTTAGAGTGGGAGCCAGTCTAATTTCCAGAGGGATGATGTTCCAGATGAAGGGAGACACCTCAGAGAAGGCCCTTTATTTGATTCCCAGCAGATGTATCTCCTTAGGGCAGGGGTCAGCCACCTGTGGCTCTGGAGCCACATGTGGCTCTTTCATCCCTCTTCCGTGGCTCCCTGTCACCAGTTGGCTCCACAAATAATAGAGCTTTTGGTTAGGACAGGTAGAGGAAAAAGGATGCTACGCTAGAGGAGATTCTATGATAGGGGAACCAGACTTTTTGGTCAGCTCCAGAATTGAAAGGGTGGGCTTCTGGGTAGGACCTTTGTGGCTCTTTGAGTTCTTAAGCTTGCTGATCCCTGCCTTAGGGGATGGGACCTGCAACATTCCCACTATCACAGGTCACTTTCACCAGTTATCACAGAGTGCAGGAGATTGCTGCTAAAAGTTTTTTTTTTAATGACATCTCTTACCAAGTCCACCAAAAATTGTATATGAAAAGATAGCAGTTTGGATAGCTGTCTCAAGGGTGAATTACTGGATCATAAAGAAAAATGATCCATACTCTCTACAGTTCTATGAGCCACACAGGATGGAAAAGGCTTGTTTTGTTCCCTAAATTGTGACTAGTGCACTTCTGCACTACAAAGACCATTTTCCACGTGCTTTCCCAGTGTAGGCACACTGAGTCAAACCATAATGCCCACTGGCATCAGTTTAAAAGTTACCACATAAATTTCAGGAAAATCAGGCTTTAAAATGTTTACTACCTCATGAAACATTGGCATCAAACCTGAAATACCAGCTGCTGTGGAGCAAACATGGAAGAATTATCACCCTGTTGTCCATGTTACAGCTTCTTGGATATATAACATTGGTCATTATATGAGAAAGAGCAAGACTGTCTTGAATGCTTATTGAGTTAACTGGGACTTAAGATAAGATAAGATAAGATAAGATAAGATAAGATAAGATAAGATAAGATAAGATAAGATAAGATAAGATAAGATAAGATAAGATAAGATAAGATAAGATAAATTTATTGTCATTGTACTCAGAACCTGAGAACAATAAAATAAGGTGCTCTTTCACAACATACAACTGAACAACACCAAAAGACATATACAAATAACATTATTCCCAAAATGGATGTTGTCCTCAAGCTAAAGGTGATTGCTTTATACTTAAAGCAGACAGACATCATGAAGGATCTTGGGACTTGGGGATTAATGTTAATTTCTTTTTAAAAAAATATCAGGCAGGGTTTTTATCAGGTATTTAGAGAGTAGTACACTTACAACCTTTGATCTTGGTGTCTAAAATAGGAATTTCCCAGAAGAGCAGAGGATGTGATCAAGATTAAGAACATTTTCCTCTTAACAAATTTTACTTCCACTAATACACCCTTTTCCCATTCATTCACGAAGCTGAAGGAAGGCTTGTAGGCAGTTCATTGTCTGTTTCTTTAAGAAATTTGCTGAAGCTTTGTAACTATGTGAAGATTCTGAGGCAATTAATCTAGAAGAACAGGAAGAATGTTTACGAAGGCTATATAAATGTTAGTGGAAGAGAGAATCTTGTGAACATGAAGCAAAAAGGTCAGATTTCCCCAGTGTTCACCTGGGACAATTTGATAATGAATATTTAATAATGTTGGAATTATATTATTCAGCAAAGATATAATCTGAACATATACCACATGTTATTTCTAGTATGGAAAACTGGACATTTGCTATAATTTATTGACTTTTGATTTAAGATGTATTGAAACTTGAACTAACCTTCCTTCCCTCCCTCCTTTCCTCCCTTCCTTCATTATAATATCTTTTGCCTTACAGCAGGGGTGTCAAACTCGATTTCATTGAGGGCCATATCAGGGTTGTGTTTGACCTTGGGGGGCCGGGATGGGCATGGCCATCTTGACGTCACTTGTGTTGGGGGCACCTGTAGTGGCCCGAGCACTCTGCTAGCAAAAACGGGCTCCTCAGCTCCATTTTTGGCTGCGATGGCCTCCTACAACCCTCTGCCGCGGCCCTCCCAAACTCAGCTTTCACTGGCAGAGGCACCACTGGCCAGTCCTTCACTGTTTTCAGGTTGGCTCCGCAGGCCAGATCTAAGCAACCCATGGGCGGGATCTGACCCATGAGCCTTGAGTTTGACACCCCTGCCTTACAGATTTCCTCAAATTTCATTCAAATGACAAAGAGGCTTCTGATTCACTTTCTTTGAATGGAGTTTTGAGCTTATTTATTTGCTGAAAGTTTGCAGAAGTATTTGTACAGGGTTTATGTTTTCAACACACTGCAGTGTCACCCCCGAAATTTCCCCTATACTTTCCCCAAAGAGTGACAAGGCAAGGAGAAGTGATCATTGTACTCGTAAGAAATAGAATTCCAGGATCCCTTTATTCTACCAATGCTATTGTTTTGAAATGTTCCTTCTTCTTCTTTTTAAATAAATACCAAAAGCAATTTATTTTCCATCGCATTGAAATATGATAAATGACACAGAGGGCAAAAAAATTGGCATTAACATTTCTTTTAGGATACTTGCAACTAGAGATATGTAGATGAGGGGGAAAAAAATCATAGAAAATTCATTCATTCTGTTTGTATGTTTAGGTGGCATTGCAATTATGTATTGTATGAGTGCACCACAGAAATGGCCAAAGAACATGCATTTCTTTCCTTAGATATTCCCTGACTTATAAAAGTAGTCCTCGACCTATGACTAGAATTTCCATTGCTAACCAAGGAGATTATTAAGTGAGTCACACCTGATTTTATGACTTTTTGCTAAGGTGGCTAAGCAAAGCACTGAAGTTAAGTGACTCATGAAGTCATTAAACGAATCTGATTTTCCCCAATGACCTTCTTTTTTTTTTTTTTTTTTGGAAAAATACTTTATTAGTTTTACCTTTAAAAGAACAACACAACTACAAGTTATGTACAACAAAAAGACAAACAGGCCTTAGCATAGGCCAAGAGGGAGAGAGAGGAAAGCCTAAGAGAGGGGAAAGGGAAGAGTAAGGGAGGGGAAGGGTAGAGTAGGGAAAACAGTTAAAATAAAATCATATTTTGTGACTGTCTGTAAGATCCTTTCTTCTTCAAAAGACCTTTCTTGTAGGAAGGCAGCTTGGAAGGTTGCCAATGGTAATCACATCCTGGTTGCCAAGCTTCCAAATCACATGACCATGGGGATAATGTGTCAGTTGTAGTTGCAAGGACCAGTTGTAAGTCACTTTTTTCAGTGTCGTCATAGCTTTGAATGGTTGCAAAACAACTGATTGTAAGTCAAGGTCTACCTTACTCTGCATTTCCTGGAAGGATCAAATTGCTAAATGGAAAGCAGCATTTTAGTGGAAAACCTTCTTGTACCTGTGAGAATCAGGATATTTTTAATGTTAAAGGGTGGAAAATAGAAGGTTCATTGCCAACCTTGTATGGGGAGGAAAATACCTTACCTTCTATGGCTCAGTGGCTAAGACGCTGAGCTTGTTGATCAGAAAGGTTGGCAGTTTAGTGGTTCAAATCCTTAGCACCGCATAATGGAGTGAGCTCCCATTATTTGTCCCAGCTTCTGCCAACCTAGCAGTTTGAAAGCATGTAAAAGTGCAAGTAGAAAAATAGGGACCATTTTGGTGGGAAGGTAATAGCGTTCCGTGTGCCTTCAGTGTTTAGTCGTGCGCCTTCAATGTTTAGTCATGCCGGCCACATGACCATGGAGACGTCTTTGGACAGCGCTGGCCCTTCAGCTTTGAAACAGAGATGAGCACTGCCCCCTAGAGTTGGAAATGACTAGCATGTATGTGCACGGGAACCTTCACCTATGCCCCTATGGATGCAGAAAAAAAGTTTAGTTGCACTTTGTTTGCAGTAAGGCTCATACTGCCGTATTTCTTCTAACTGGGGAATGTCTGAATACACTCTCATTAATCAGAATATCAGAATCACATAATAACAAATTGGAAAGCAGGAGACCCTATACTATTCCAGACAAATGGCTGTCCAATTTATTCTTAAAAACCTCCAGTGATGGAGCACCTACAACTTCTGGAGTCAAGCCATTCCACTGATTAATTGTTCTCACTGTCTGGAAATGTCTCCCTATTCCTAGGTTGCTCCTTTCCTTGATTAGTTTCCATCCATTGCTTCTTGTCCTGCCTTCAGGTCCTTTGGGGAATAGGTTGACCCCCTCTTCTTTGTGGCTCCCCTTAGAAATGGGAACACTGCTATCATGTCACCCCAGTCCTTTTTTTTCATTAGACTATACATATCCAATTCCTGGAACCATTCTCATAGGTTTGATATATTGGCTAAAAATATTAATTCAAAATGATATATTTTAAATAGTCTTTTTTACTGTCTTTTTTTGTATTTTATCTGCTGGGAATTCATTGTTATTTCTGTTTTGAAGAAAATAGAGAGAGATAATAATGCTTTCTCTGGCATTAATGCCTTCTATATTGTAACAGGACAACTAGTTACTAGAAAGCAATAACAATCCATCCAAAGATAAGCAGTTTTGAACATTGAGTTCAAAAGTGCTTGTCTTTGGTGCTTACATTGAGAAAGGCTTAAGGCAAATATTAAATCCAATTGAAATCAATTAAGAGCCCTTAACTAGATAGAATGAACAGACATATTTTTTGTCCAGTCAAAATCGATGAGTCTCACATTAATTGTACATATTATGCTTATTCTTGTTTTTGTTCATTCACAGGCTGAATCAGAGGAATCTGCACTAGCCAAAATGATGAAAAAAATTGGTGATGTGCATGGTGTGTCACTACACAAACACCACTCTTCCACACTTGCATTTTGGTATCATGGGAGGATTTCAAGATGATGCGAAATACAATTTTAATCAGGGCCAACCAACAAAATCAGTGGGAAGGAATCCTGTAATAACATCTAGAGGGTTACGAATTCTTCCTTCAGCTTTCTATAGAGAGCTATACCTTGGATGGCTTCAATTTTCAAGATATGTAGGGCAGGGGTATCAAACTCAATTTCATTGAGAAACATATCAGGATTGTGTTTGACCTCGGGGGGGGGCAGGTTGGGTATGGCCAGGGTAGGCATGGCCAGCTTGACATTGGGGCTGCCTGTGGTGGCCCAAGTGCTCTGTCAGTGAAAACGGGCTCCTGAGCTCTGTTGGCCTCCTGCAACCCTCTGCCAGCAAAAATGGAACTTGGGAGGACTACATGCAGCCCTTCCAAGCTCCATTTTTGGATGCGATTGCCTCCTGCCATCCTCTGCCAGCAAAAATGGAGCTTGGGAGGCCCACATGCAATCCTCCTGAGTTCCATTTTCACTGGCAGAGGTACTCCTGGCCAGTCCCTCACTGTTTCCTGGATGGCCCTGCAGGTCTGATCTAAGCACTGCCCCACAGGTCTTGAATTTGACACCTTTGCTGTAGGGTTTGTGCCGAGATATCATAATGTTATGATAACATTTTGTTACTTGTGCCCCTTGCTCCGCTGAAAATGCCTAAAGGTTGATGTCATATCTGATGCAATATTCATCCTGATGTAGTTTACTAATTTTATCTACCATCAGCTTCTGCTTTTGCACAATTCCTTTGTCATATCTGGAAAGTTGAAGCCAGCCACAGTATTACTCAGCAGAATTTGCAGCCTGCCAGATCTTGCTGGACTATAATTCCTGGGATTTGCCCACTGATTTTGTTGATTAAGCCTGCTTAAAACCACCGTTGGCATCAAAACCACCATTGGCATCACCATTGGCATCACCGTGGCATCAACTTAAAGGCCATCCATGATATAAGAATTCATCTGGACAATACATACAATTTAAAATATATTATTTAGGGTTATGCAATGTTACTGTAATCAGTTATTGTTGCTGAAAGCTTTCCAAAGGAGAGCAGTCAGATGTTCCCCAAAACTAAAAAAAAAAAAAACCAAACAATTGCTGAAATTTCATGAGAGACCTAAAGTGATATACGACATGGACCACAGCTGCTACAGCTTTCCCAGGACAGGTAGTTCTCAACTTTGACCACAATTGGGATCAGAATTTCTATTGCTGAGCTAAAAGTCTATGGAGATTCTCAGTCATCCAAGTCATGGTTGTTCCAATGGTTTTCATAGGCAAATGGACTTTCTTTTTTTTCTTATTCAAAGACGTTTCATTTCTCATCCAGGAAGCTTCTTCAGCTCTGACTGGATGGCGGGGAATGGATTCCATTCCATATTGCTAAGCAAAGTAGTTGTAGTTGTTAAGCGAGTTTTATTACCATTTTTCACAAATGGTGATCACATGATCCCAGGTTGTTGCAACCATATGAATACATGCCAGTTGCCAAGCGCCTGAATTTTGATCATGTGACCATGGGGATGCTGCCACAGTCATAAATGCAAGAATTGGTTGGAGGTCACTTTTTCAGTACCATTATAACTTTGAACAGTTGCTAAACAAATGGTTATAAGTCAAGAACTACTGCAGGTAGTGGATTTTTTTATATATTACTTACACCTAATTGTGATACGTTCAAACACAAGAAATTACAGCAAAGCCTTGATGGCATTAAATCAGTGAATTTGTGTGCATGTTTGTGTGTGTTGTGTGTGTGTGTGTGTGTGTGTATGCACAGACACAATGGAAAGTTGTGAGCCTGGTCTGATTTCTCCATCTTCACAAAGGACCTGACAAAATGAGATGCATCAGGACTCTTTTGGAATCTTGTAATTCAGATTCAAGCAACAGTTTAAGGGGAAACTATTCCAAGGAGTAGGAACAAGGTGGGAGGCCCCTGAAACATATGGACACCATTCTGGCATATGGAAAAACTTAGCAGCACCAATCACATAAATTAAGTTGTCATTAAAAACAGCCGTTCTTCCCCTCCATTGTTAGCATTCTAGCATACTCATTGACACGATGCCCACCACAAATTGCTAATTCTGGATCTTGAGTAAATGACACAAATTATTTAGCCCAACTCTGCTTAGACAGATGGAAAAGCTCAGCCAAGGGATTTCTTTTGCAAAAGCAGTGCCATGTCAAGTATGTTTCATATTCTGCCTGAGCAAACTTATGTCATATGTCTTCCCATTGATGTTGACTTATCTAGCCCATATGGGTTTGCTTTAAATATTTCAACTCCATTTTTGACAAACCATGTAAACTGAAGCCAATCCAGTGGAGTATACTCAGTTCCTGATTGTGATTTGACCCTACATAAGTCAGTCCTTATGTTGTTACATACACAGGGCTTATTAGCAAGACACCCACAGCTTTCTATATTGATTGGCTGCATAACAAAATGCACATCAGGCTTGCATAAAGATCAGGAGGAGAAAAAAAAACATCAGCAGCAGGAGCCTAGAGTCATTATGCATTTAACATCTGGCTTTGATCCGAAATCTCATTCCCACTAAATTTACATCTGTGACTTTAAGGGAAATTGTCCTTTAATTAGGCTGAAGTAAATGGCAGGTCGAAGCAGACTCTTTTGCCCTGTATTTCATTGTGCAAATGATTATAATTCACTCTTCCATACCCTTTTAATAAGTCAAATTGCATTCGATGTCAATTTAAATGCATTTTCCCCCCATGTAGAATGAGGTTGGGGGATAAATGTCTCAGGTTGTTTGTACATCAAAATAGCATGCTCAGAAATATTCATATCTTGTTCTCGGTTTTCTATTTTTATTTTGAGGAGTTCTCCCCCGCTCCTTATATTTGTTATGATATTCTGAAGTCATCTGTGCTCCACTTCTTGAAATATTGATTTTCTTTCTTTTTCAGAGCATATGCTTGAAAAAAAATCAATATGATTTATATTGGCAATTGCTAGTGACATTACAGTTTAAACTCTGCTAGAAGCTGGTTCCTAGCAAACCTTAAAAATAACGCTAATGTGTCAGCTGGTGCTCGTGAATTAGAAATAAAACTAAACATGAATAAGATACTTGGGACAGTTATTCTCCTTTACTTGGTCTAAGTTTATTTCATTGAAGATAAAATATCAAGTGGAAGAAAAAATTCAGACTCAGAGAAAGTTGAATGGCTGATAAAGGAACTGCAGCCTATATGACAAAGGAGCAAGACCAAGTGCTACATGTTAAATTAAAGAAGAAAGTAACGTTATTTTTTCTCCTTGTTCTAATTTTTTCTTCTCCTTATTCTGGTAAAAGCTGACTGGTCAGTAGATTATAGCTCTTGATTACGTGCTGCAATTCTCATCCACATTATATTATATTAGTTTCCAATAGATGGAAATTAATCAAGGAGGGAAGCCACCCGGAATTGAGGCAAAACCTCCTCACAGTGAGGACAATTAACCAGTGGAACAGCTTGCCTTCAGAAATTGTAGGTGCTTCATTACTGGAAGTTTTGTTTTTAAAAAAAGACTGGAGTTCTCCTTAAGCAGGGGGTTGGAGTAGACGATCTCCAAGGTCCCTTCCAGCTCTATTCTGATTCTGATTGATATTCTGAATGCACAATGTACATGTGCATTGTACAGTTTAATTTGTCAAAATTTATATTTTATTTTATTTCAATATTTTAATCTGAAAGAGCTTTCTCTCGGATGCAAAAGACCAGGTCTGCACATGAAGGTCCAATTAAAAATGATTTGTTGCTAAAATGCAGTTGGACCAAGATGGTAAGTGAACCCTGCTTATTAGTTTGATCATTGGTTGCAGGTTCAGCCTGGTTTACAGATGGAAGGATCTATTTGGAGCTCTGGTACATGATATTGTGTTTGTTGTTGATGTTTATTTTAGTTATTTTGAGTTGTTTTGCAGTTCTTCTATTGTCTCAGTAGTTAGATGATCAACCACATACATTGCTTAAATAAATAATAACTGGTACAAAATAGATAGTTCAAGTCACAAAGCACCACTGCATTCTGATCTGCAAAAGATGCTTAGAGAGTCCATTATGAAATTCTTACCTATAATGCCAAAACAAAAGGTGTGGGCTCTGGCATTATCAGGACCCTGGAGAGTTCATTTCAGAAGCTTTTGTACAGGGGTGTCCAACCTTGGCAACTTTAAGACTTGTGGACTTCAACTCCCAGATGTAGCTTTAGTATTTGGGATGAACTGTGGTAAAACACCTATTGCTTCAACACCAGCAGCCTTAAAAAGGCTGGGAAGGATATACGTTCCCTTAACGTTATTGCTGCCAGTGAACACGTTAGTTTTAAGTAATTTAAACCAGGGTCCTGCAAGGTCACTAAACTATAGCCATTGGTGGTGCAGTGGTTAGAGTGCAATACTGCAGGGTACTTCTGCTGACTGCTGCTGCCAGCAGTTCGATTCCCTCCCCACTCCTGGGGGAAGGTTACTGCAAAATCCCCATTCCCTCCCCTCCCCACTAACCTGCTTTCCAGCTCCGTTCTCCTGTGCAGGGCAACAAAAGAAGACCCAGCCAATCAGCTGGGACTCGGGAGGCAGATAATAGATGGGGCCAGTCAGAGGTGGTGTTTGCCGGTTCTCCAAACTACTCAAAATTTCCGCTACTGGTTCTCCAGAACTGGTCAGAACCTGCTGAATATTGCCACTGGCTGAACTCACAACCAGCCCCCCTTATGAAATTCTATTTTCATTACCAAAATATTCCGTCAGCAAAATTAGCCCCTTGGCTGATACAGATAATGTTTCAGTTCGTTCCTCTATTCTGCTGCCAGTTTCCAAACAGCAGTTTCTGAAGTGAGAATAATAAAAAAAAAATGTATATCCGTTCCAATTAACAAGGACCAAAGTGAATCAGCTTAACTTAGCATACATACCAAGAAGCTAGGGTTCTGCTTTGTGCTTTGGTCAAAAGTCACACAGTTACTAATATAGGAGACATAGATGAGGAGTTCTTGTAATTAACATTTTAAAGCAAAGAATATGGTGTACCTGACTAGTCTATATGTAAAAGGATGTGACGTAAGGAGTAGGACTAGTAAATTTGGCCTCATTGTTGGTGCTCCTGATATTGTAGTCATGTGGCATGGAAAGCAAAGTTTGCTCCTGTTTGTTTCCATATTCATGTGAGGCCATTTTGCCTTGTTGGAAGTAAAGAGGGCTGGGCCAGTGGTGGGATTAAATTTTTTTTACTAACGTTTCGGTGGGTGTGGCTTGGTGGGAGTGGCATGGCTTGGTGGGCGTAGCTCTTGGTGGGCGTGGCAGGGGAAGGATACTGTAAAATCTCCATTCCCACCCCACTCCAGGGGAAGGATACGGTAAAATCTCCATTCCCACCACACCCCACTAACCTGCTTTCCAGCTATGTTCTCCTGTGCAAGGCCACAAAAGAAGACCCAGCCAATCAGCTGGGATTCAGGAGGCAGAGAATAGATGGTGGCAGGGCCAGTCAGAGGTGGTATTTGTGGTTCTCTGAACTACTCAAAATTTCTACTACCAGTTCTCCAGAACTGGTCAGAACCTGCTGAATGCCCCCTCTGGGCTGGGCCTACACATGTTTCCAATGTTTATGCAACAGATGTGAAAACCTGTACAAAGACATACAGTATCTCTATGAAACAGAGTAGTGCTTTAAATCTGGTTTGGAATGTTGTGGAAATACATTTTTGGAAGGATATCAAAGGATCTTTGAAAATGGCTCTGCCTGATAAAGTTGTTTTCTATCAGTGATTTCTTTGGGTTCCTGCTGGATTTGTGCCCTTAAATTCTAGATCATCACCACCCCAGTTTTCATCCTCCCCAACAAAAACACTTTTTGTTATCTTTTTCCTCCAGGATTTTTTATTTTGTAATTCTAGATTCCTGGAAAAGCCCTACCTTTCTATTAATTCATGAGTTCTGTTTCATCACGGGGTACGGATAACATGAAAAAGCTTCTAATAATAAAGCTAACAAATATGGGATATTTTTCTTCTTCTGGGAAGTCTATTTTTCCTATTGGTGGAACCTCTAAGTGAATAATGCAACATTAAAAAGTCTAAATAAAATAACCAATTAAAATCAATGGAATACATAAAACAAACCTTTAACCTGTGCCATCAACTGATCCATTTGTTTCTCCCTTGACTTCTCTAGCTCATCTGGATGCAAGAAGATACGATGAGGTGCAAAAAGCACAATAAAATGTTCAATTAACACAACACAGTAAAAATGTCCAGTTACAAATCGAACTAAATAAAACATGCCACAAGTGATTCCCTGTTAAATGCTTTTAAAATGTTGCCACCCAGATCCAGCTCACACAGAAAAGGGTTTTTTTAAAACACTTGCAGCAACTGTTGAGCCTTTCATCATAGTGGGTTTCTAAGGGGGGGAAAAAGCTAACATATGGGCCTTCAGATAAACCAGATTTTCTTACGGTTCTAGAAGTTGCTATCAGTTTCACTACAAGAGAATTAATCATCTTTACTACTAGATAAATGAAGCTCATTTAAAAAATGTATCTGAGATGTATATTTATGTAAGCTGGCTTTTAATGTCATTTTTAAGGGTTAAGCCAAAATAACAAGAAAGAAACCTTCAAAAACATAGGTCATAACCCCCACTTCCCTGGAATAACATTTAACTTCTTAATACTAGATGCCAATTTTCATTTTTTCTTTTGGCAACTCATAACACTATTTTTATCCTTGTGTAATCAAGGCAAAGCAGAGATATTTGCCACGTTGATGTTTAGGTGTCACATATGCACCCCTATACACACACTTTTATGATTTTACAAGGATGACTACAAATCCAAACCATCTCCTAGTTATGATCTACTTTGTAAGTTCCTAGAGAGCTAATTGTATAGTTTACTCCTGAATCCTGTTATTTTGCTTTGTAAATCAGGATGACCTCTTTAAAGTTCCTCACAAATATGTATAACAATATAATGAACAAGGCTGGAGGGTTCTTTTCATGATAGCATCAGTCTAAGGACCATCTTGGACCAGCATTTTGCTTTTCCCAGTGGCCAACCTGAAGCTTCTGAGATGTTTGCAAGTAGAAGATGGATTTATACCTCTTTCCAACCATTATTCCATTTAAGTGCTAGTTTGAGGCATACCATCCACAACATGAAGTAGCCATGAGTCTTTAAAATGAATAAATCCAGATAGATTTATCCTCCATTAATTTACCCAGTGCACTTTTAAAGCCATCGTGTCTTGTGGTTATAAATTTCAATAAGTTAATTATGTGCTCTGTGTAAAACTGCTTGTTTGTTGATTTGAAACCCCTTCCATTCAGCTTTACTGAATTACCCCTGGTCCTTATGATTTGTAAAAGAGAAAAAAAAAAGCTTTATTCACTTTCTCCTGCACTTTCTCTGTACATCTCGATGTTACTCTCTGTTGCATTTTCTTCCACTTGGATGATTAAATATTAATTGTGTTTAATTAAATTGTCTTGACTTATATCTTTTTTTTTTTGCCTTCTTACCTCCAATTTTTGTCAGTGTTTTGGAATGGTGTCTCAGCTGACTACTCAAAGTCTAAGTATCTCCCTTACTTTGAAAAGGTTACATTCCCCTGTCCTAAATGAACACTGATGCTAAAACACACCTTAGAATGCTCAGCAACACCTTTTAAAAGAGTGCTTTTAAAAGTTAAATGTAGTTAATTTATTAAAAGACTCGAGTAACAGTGATTGCTTGGGGCACTAGCCACCAACCTTTCGCGACCATGGTCATGTTTGACATTTTCAGTCATGGTTGTTCAAAGAAAATGGTTTCTACAGGTTGCTTCTCAATCTTAAAAGAGGGGCCATGGAGGACATGGACAAACACAAAACACTAATTAACCGGAAGACATGGTGATAATTGTTCCCTTCCGTGCTCTCTAGCTTACTGCATTATTCCAGTAGGCACAAGCAAAGCAGTAGTCACTCACCATTTTGATCATACAGCCAAAGGGAAATTCAAGGCATTCATTAAAATGAATATGACTTTGCAGGTTGGGCACGTTCCTTTGAAGCATGTTGCTGTCCTTTTTTATACTAATTACAAGGACACTTTAGTTGAGTACAGCAGGGGACATGTAGTTGTCAAGGGAGATGACTGAAGACCTCTTAAAGCCCACAAGTTAGGTCAGGGTAAACCCTTTCTTGTTCTTTTTAAGTGATTCCCTCCTGAAGGGACTGGGTAAAGCAGGAATGTAGGCTCCCTCTAAAATTGTTGGCTGATCCAATGCATATTCAATAGGTCTAAAAGCATTTCTTACATTGCAATTTTTTTTTTTTTGAATTGTACAATCTGAGTCTAGCTGTTGATTGAGGCTGCACTACTTTCCTCAAAGTAGAATAAGTAACTTGGCTACTATTCTTCTTTCTGACATTCGGGGGGCGGGGGGGGGGGAGGAATCAAATGATATTTTCAACAAGTACTTGTGTAACATCCACCAGTTTGTCCCAAGGGGATGGGGAGATGAAACTTTTAGTTGTACTGAATCTGTAGCTGTACAAACATATATAGCAATTACATTTTTCAGAAATATGAAATAACATTTCACCTGTACCCAAGAGTTTCCCTAATATGCAGAAAGCCCCAATGACTTCTGGGAAATTGTTGGAGAAAAGTCATCACTATTAGACCACTACCATTTATTTTACCATTTAGTAAAAAAAAAAATCAATAAAAAACAAATAAAAAAATTAGACAATTCTGAGTAAGATGGACCAAAAGACTTAATAGAAAATCAATTCCAATATTTCCAGTCATGGAGTTGATTTTTATTCTGATAATTGAAGGAAAAAAAATTACATTGACATTTATAGTATTTATTTGAGTTTTAGAAGACAAAAAGTACAGGTAGTCCTTGACTTATGACCACAATTGAGTCCAAAATTTCCATTGCAAAGCAAGATAGTTGTTAAGTGAGTTTTGCCCCATTTTAGACTTTTCTTGTCACAGTTGTTAAGTTAATCACTGCAGTTCTTAAGTTAGTAACCTGATTGTTAAGTGAATCTGTCTTCTCCATTGACTTTGCTTGTCAGAAGGTCTCAAAAGTTGATTAAATGGACCCAGGACACTTCAACCATCATAAATATATGCCAGTTACATGATTTTTGATCATGTGACCATGAAGATGCTGCAACAGTCATAAGTGTGAAAAATGGTAATAAGTCACTTTTTTTCAGTGCCAATTTCACTTCAAACTATTACCAAACTAATGGTTGTAAGTTACAGGCTACCTGTTACAGGCTACCTGTAACTTACATCAAACAAGAGTATAACAAAAAAAACAGTAACAATAAGAAAAATTCCAGATATGCAGACAAGTCCCTCTTATCATCTCTAGCAATGCTTATCCCAAGACTTCAGAACTCAGCCAGATTTTAAAGATCTCTGTGATGAAGATAACATAAATCTCTTCCTTAATTTAAAACAATGTAACCTTCATTTGATAGGCTCCCTCATTGTCCTTCTTGAATTGTCTTTTACATTTCTTCAGTCCTATTGGATATGTCTTCTTAGAAAATCTCTATAATAAGGACACTGAGAAAGTCGGTAGGTGAAAACTTTCTTCTGGCAAGGAACAGGGATGTAGAAATGATAATCTGCTGGAATATGCATCTTCCACGTATTTCCAAGGTGCAGTCATTGAACAGCTGGTTCTGATCTTTTTTAAGATTAATATCCTGTCCCTCCTACACCTGTCATGAGCTTTATGGAGGCCCATTGTAATAGCAACTGTGACACAGATCCATAAACTGGAAACTTACTCTTCAAAATATTCTTTCAAGAAGACTAAAACTGACCCAGAAAAATCAGAAATACTAATTCCACATGAAAGAATGGCAATTTTAATCACCAAATCAAGTCAAATCATCCTCCCACCCCCCGCGCCATCACTCTTATAAGCACCCAATTCCAACAGCACATACCTACATAGTATGGATTATTTCTATTATCCTTCTTATCTTGTCTACTACCTTTTCTTATTGGCATATTATTAACCATATTACTGTGCAACATACGTACACTGAGAGCTTATGCACCAGAGACAAATTCCTTCTGTGTTGATTCGTACTTGGCCAATAGAACTATTCTATTCTATTCTATTCTATTCTATTCTATTCTATTCTATTCTATTCTATTCTATTCTATGCTATTCTATGCTATGCTATGCTATGCTATGCTATGCTATGCTATGCTATGCTATGCTATTCTATTCTTTTTTTAAAAGTTTTTATTGGTTTTTAAAAACAAACATAAACAAACAAAACATAAAAACATCAAACCATCTTCCATATGTATACATACAGTGTGCCAGTTGGTTTACAAATTGTTTTGTGCTTCCATTTCGTAGTCTTCAATTAAAATTGCATTGCATATAATCTCATATTTTCAATCAAAAATTAAGTACCTTGGTATCATTATTAATCAATCATTTGACTATACTTTAATTCATTCATGTTTTACAAGATAATCATAATTTACTTAGTTGATTTTATAACAGTTCATATTATCATCTACTCATTTCAGCACATTCCAATATTTTCTTATTTCTGATTTCCTCCTGTGATGGTATTTTCTCATTTTTCCAGTTTTTAGCAAATACAATCCTAGCTGCTGTTAACACATTTACAATCAGGTATTTCAAGTCTTTACTATATATTTCAGGTAAAATTCCCAATAAAAATATATCTGGTTTCAAGTCTATATATTTTTTTGTCATTTTTTCCAACCACATGTGGATTTTAGTCCAGTATTTTTTAGCATCCGCACAAGTCCACCACATATGGTAATATGAGCCAGGTGTCTGATGACATTTCCAACAGTTTTCGGATTTATTCTTGAACATTCTTGCTATTCTTGTCGGGGGGAAAGGCCACCTGTAAAACATCTTATACAAATTTTCTTTATATGCTGTTGACATTGTCATTTTATAATTTTGAGACCACAATTTTTGCCATTTCTCTAAATCAATCCCATATCCAAAATTCTTCCCCCAAGCAATCATAGTTTCTTTAACTTGTTCTTCTTCTAATTTAATTTCTAATAAATATCCATACAATTTTTAATCACCTTTTCATCAGTACCTGTCAAAATCTTATCTAAATCATAGAAACCTTCTATTTTAGAATCTTTATCATACCTTGAATGTATTTGCGCATATGAAAACCAATTCATCTTTATACCTTGTTCCTCTAGTTTTTGTATAGGTTTGAGTTCACCCTTTTCATTCAATATTTCAGCATATCTAACTGTTTGTCCCTTTTTGTATATTATAGGATAAGAAAATGCTTCAATAGTCAATAGCCAGACTGGAATTTTCAAATAACATTGTCTTTTAATCTTCTCCCAGTTTAACCACAGAGACTCCTGTACATAATGTCTTCTAAAATACCCCTGTGTTTTAGTTCCTTTATACCATAAAAAAGCATGCCACCCCAACAACAAATCATGTCCTTCTAATGTTAACAATCTAGTATTTTTTAGTGTTACCCATTCCTTAACCCACATCAGATTTGTAGCTTGATCATACAACTCCCAATTAGGCAAGCCAAATCCTCCTCTAATTCTAGCATCTTGCAAAAGTTTTAACTTTATTCTTGCTTTCTTACCTTGCCATATATATTTCAACACAATTTTATTTAAATCTTCAAAGTAATCTTTTCCAAGCCTAATTGGAATTGTTTGAAACAAATATAAAATTCTGGGTAATATATTCATCTTGATTGTTGAAATTCTCCCTATTAGTGACAGTTGTAAATTTTCCCATTTCGCCAGATCTAGCGCTATCTGCTGTTTAATATAATTATTCTCTCTTTATGTACTACATCTTGCTGTCAAATATATCCCCAAGTACTTGATCTTATTCGTGACCTGAATTTTCAATAGGTCTGCCACTTCTTCCTTTTGTCTTAATAGCATATTTCAAGCCTCTAGTTGGCAGTGTTACAAAGTTTCTTTGCTCTCACTTTCCCCCTCCTTTTCCAAGCAAGATATAATAAGAATTAATAAAAAAAAAAGAAAAAAGATATTTAAAAAAACAAGAAATAACTAAAAGGGAGCCTCTAGCCTAAAATATTACAAAATCAAAAAGGAGAAAAAAAAATAGTTGTAAAAGAAAAAACCAGTCCAGTTTCAAAATATAAGATCATGTATAGAAAATCCAGCAATGAGAAAAAAAAAATTACTTTGACATTCCTGTTTAAAATCGCCGCTTAATCACTTCTGTCAAAACTTTTACAGATTCTTTCTTTTCCTTAGGGTGTCCTTTCAGATCTTAGAATAAAGAAAAAGTTCTCACCAAACTGGCACACTTTCTCTTTCTGTTCTCTTTTGTTTTGGAGCTGTCCCAACTTCAGCAGCTTTAATGGCTGCCTCTTTGCCGCTGGCAAGAAGAGCTTCTCCTGGATCTACCAGGGACTTTGCGGTATCCCTGGGATTGACAGGATGCACTCTTCACTTTCACCATCTCTTCGGGACAGTTTAGATCCGATAGGACCGTCCAGCAGCAAAGATATCGGCAGCGATCTCAGACCTCCAAGATCGCATGCCGTATCGTCGCAACGCCAGCTCCGCCCTCCTGTTCTATTCTATTCTATTCTATTCTATTCTATTCTATTCTATTCTACTCTACTCTACTCTACTCTACTCTACTCTACTCTACTCTACTCTACTCTACTCTACTCCACTCCACTCCACTCCACTCCTTTTCCTTTTCCTGCCTCCACATGTACATGATACCCATGGCAAAAATGCCAGTATTTTTTTAAAGGAGCTAACCTGGTGAATTCAGTAATTTAGTATATTAGATTATGTAACATAGCTGGGTGTTATAAAGGATCTAGACATATGAAATACTTCAAGTGCCAATAGCTATGGGGCATCAAATGTCCTACGTTATTGCTTTTTTATTGTTTTCTTTTTCAAAGCAAATTTTCTTCCTCTGCTTCCTTTGGGCTGATCTACAAATTTCTAAAATACATTCTGTACACGTTTCAGACAACAATTCTTCAGAGTCAGAAAAATAGATTTCGTTAAGGGAAAAAGGGGACTTTTTCAAGTGGGAATTTTAGAGAGTTAAAACTAAGTTTCTTCTCTGTAATAACATTATAACAAATTGGGGATAAAATATTCAGTAAACTAATTCATAATTCTATGTTCTTTCAGACTCTCTCTGCCTCTTTTAGCAGAAAGTGCTATGGGTTAATCAACTTGTTTTTCCTCCCTTTCCAGTCTATATTTGTCTACCTTTATTTGTCGGGAAGATATTTTGCTGACTTCCAAAAGAAAGAAAGAAAGAAAGAAAGAAAGAAAGAAAGAAAGAAAGAAAGAAAGAAAGAAAGAAAGAAAGAAAGAAAGAAAGAAAGAAAGAAAGAAAGAAAGAAAGAAAGAAAGAAAGAAAGAAAGGGTTAGGGTTAGAGTTCACTTATGTTTGAATCCCATTTTTAACCTCTCACTTTGAAAACAGATTTTTTGTCAATAACTGTCAGAATAGCTATTTTGTTGTTAAGCCCAATACTCAGTCATATTATTAAGTGCAAACATTTTGAGAAGTAGAAAATCTCTGCAATATTTCATTACTTGCAAAACCGTAGTAGCTTTTCTTTCTTCTGGCCAGCAAATGAAAGTTTCACACATTTATGAATATGCAATCTGATTCTAAGTCTTTTCAGCTTACAGAGCTTTTTGGCAATAATTGCAAATTTTGTAATTTCATTGCATTAGAGACCAAGTTAATTTCTTAACTTCTCTTGTTTTCTCCATGACATTTTGACTTGATGCTTTTGAATGAACAATTAACCAGTGGTGAAAGTTAACTAGCGAGAACAACCTATTAGTGCAACGGCTTGCCTTCAGGACTTGTGAGCGCTCCATCACTGGACATTTTTAAATAGAGATTGGACATACACTTATTTAGCATGGTATAGGGTCTCCTGCTTGAATATGCGGTTGGAGTAGAAGAATTCCAAGGTCCCTGCCAACTCTGTAATTCTGTCAATGTTGGTGCTAAAGAAGATTCCCGAGAGTACTTTGAATAGCCAAAAACAAACAAACAAATGGATTGTTAAACAAATGATCAAACCCAGAGTTTTCACTGCAGGCATAAATGACCAGGTTCAAATTATCATATTTTGGAAACAGTATGCAAAGACGTAGATCTCTGAAGGAGGCTCTAATGCTGGTAGTGGAAGGAAAGAAAATAATAGGACAACCAGTAGTAAGAATGATGGTCCTGATTACAATAGCAGAAAGTGTATCATTGCAAAATTTGAAAGACTGGATTGTGGACAAATCAGTCAGGAACTTTATGAATGTGGTTGCTAAAAGTCAACACTGCCCTGATGAACTATAATCAATCATTAGGGGAAACTATGAATACTTTGTCCTGGGGCAAAATGACCAGAGGAATTTAAATGAAAGAAAAGTGGGAAAAAAATAACATGTCTTTGGGAATGCTTCCTTGAATTTAAAGGAAAGGAAAGAAAAAAAAAAAAAAAAGGGGGGGGGTAACATATCTTTGGGAATGATTCCTTATATTTCCCTTGATTGAAAGTATAAAGAAAAATGGGGGGCGGAAGAAGTGGGTTATACTTCCCTAGGGAATTTGCACAGGATTAATATCTAGCCTATTAAAATGAAGGAATAAAATGTCATTTAATTGCATTTATATTATTATGCTGAAATGTTTAACTATTAGTTTCCAGCTATTTTTCAGGCAAGGCAGGAATGACGGCTTTGAGTGCAGCTTTGAATATACTGAACAGACAAGGGGGTAATAATATTTGTGGAGATAATTTATCACATGCTTTAAAAGAAGTATACAATAGCAACCTACAATATTTCAGGTTTCTACCATTTTTTTGTTCTATTTGAATTACGTCAAAGGGATGTCAGTGTGTGTGTGAAAGATTGCTGTTTTATGGTGTGTAATTAAAAAAGAAGAGGGGGAAGCAAAATGAAAGTGATAATCCCTTCACTGAATAACAAAACTTGCAATTACCTAGAAGGAAACTTGATGTTCAGTTTTTAATGAAGGATTAACATCAGAATCTTACAAATATAGATTTGGAACATTGGGAAAAAATGTGGGGACTAAATTACAAATTAATTATGTCCACAGCACACAGGGAAAATCTATATAAAATGTTTTATAGGTGACATCTTCATCCTGCTAGACTAGCAAAAATATTCAACCTAAGTCCAAGTTGTTGGAAGTGTAAGAAGGAAAAAGGTACCTATTTTCATATGTGGTGGACATGCCCAGAGGTCAAGAATTATTGGAATATAATTTGATTGTGGTTAGAAGAGATAATAAAACAGAAAATTGAAACCAAACCAGAACTATTCCTATTAGTTATAATAATGGAAAAATATAATAAAAAAGATAAATACATTGTGCTACATATTTTAACAGCTGCTAGGATTTCCTATGCACAATTCTGGAAGCAAGAAATTGTACCACCAGAGGGGGTTGTTATAAAAAAAAATTAGACTGAGCAGTGAGGGACAGACTAACAATGAAATTAAGAGACAAAGAAGAGTTGATATATTATGATATCTGGGATGCCTGGTATGAATGGTTTAAGAATAAAAAGAAATCAAAATGACAATTAGGTAAAGAGTAAGAAACTATGTAAATACTTATATCTATATTCATATCTATCTGTATTTATTTATATATTAAGTTGAAATTGTATAATGAAAGAAATGTGTTTATAGAAAGATGATAAGGAAATTTAAAAGATGTCTTGATGTTGATATAATGATGTATAAAGTTTTATTTTATGTTTTTAAATTTTGAAAACTAAATAAAATTTACTAATTTTTTTTTTAAAAAGAATCTTACTTCCTAGAATGTTAAGACATTACTTAGATTTTTCCTAGCCCAGCCACTTAAGGAAAAATTAAGGACCCATTTCCTACTGGATAAGAGAGATGTAGACTTTAATTAATCCGATTTGACCTCAAACTTCATATGCAATTTTGAGCACAAAACTGAAACAATAAAGAGAAGGACAATAAACATGATCAGGCACCAAATCAGCTTTAGAGATAATTAATTGTGGAAATGAGTGATCTATTTATTTTCTTTATTGATTTCAGAAAGGCAGATGCCTATTGAATTTTTTTTTTGGGGGGGGGGGAGAGATGCAAAGTATATAAATAAAGAGGCAAAGAAACCATGAAAACAAGCAATAGTAGGAAAAGGAGCTTGGTTCTCTGAGCAAGGATTCCATGGATAGTCACTGCAATATGCCCATGTTTAAGTGCCAAATTGTCAGGCGCAAGAAGTTAGGGACCAAGATAAAGCTCAAAAGAACTACAAGTTTATTCCATGCTACTTATACACAAGAATCTGAGCTACTAATGGTCAGTGCAAATTGGTGCCAGATAAGAATCAACAAACTTCAAGACAGGCTGAAGTTAGATCTTGTATGAACCTAAGTAGAGACTCCAGATTGATTATGACCTTGCCCTCTGACCCAGACTGGTTGTCTCATATACAAGTAGATAAACTAGAGATCTTGTGAAAAGCTTGGGAGTTTTTCTAAAGTGATTAGTCTTGACAATAACATGCATTGGCCTTCCTCCTCCTCCTCCTCCTCCTCCTCCTCCTCCTCCTCCTCCTCCTCCTCCTCCTCCTCCTCCTCCTCCTCCTCCTCCTCCTCCTCCTCCTCCTCCTCCTCTTCTTCTTCTTCTTCTTCTTCTTCTTCTTCTTCCTCTTCTTCTTCTTCTTCTTTCTTCTTCTTCTTCTTCTTCTTCTTCTTCTTCTTCTTCTTCTTCTTCTTCTTCTTCTTCTTCTTCTTTTCTTCTTCTTCTTCTTCTTCTTCTTCTTCTTCTTTCTTCTTCTTCTTCTTCTTCTTCTTCTTCTTCTTCTTCTTCTTTCTTCTTCTTCTTCTTCTTCTTCTTCTTCTTCCCCTTTCTCCTCCTCCTCCTCCTTCCTCTTCTTTTTTTTAAAAACAAGAGGAAATATTAAGTTGGTGGGTTTGCAAAGGAACTGTCCAAATTCCCTCCTAAAGCATGTTTTGCTGTCAGGCTGTATCTTCAGCCCATCCCTCCGAAGACCAGCTCATTCACACAATCTGTATGCCTTTTATTTCCACCCACTAAACTAATCTATGTCCTGTCAGGTGTGAAATGTGCCATTCTGTGAACTGCATATTCATAAACTGGAGATGCTGATGTGATGGATTGTTACTGACAGGTGATAAAAGCTGGTCCATTTTCCCCTCTTGTGTCTTCCTGAATCCCAATGTGCAGGTTGGCCCATTCTCTTTGGTTGTGTAACATGAAGATGGTATGGACCAAATACAGTGAAACCACACAACCGCATTTCAATTAGCAGAGATAATCTTTTCCCCCCAAAACCAATCTCTTCTCTGCAGACACTGCAGAGTAAATATTTGCAGAATAAATAGCAGTAGCAACCCTGAGTGAAAATTTGTCATAGTTCATTTCCTTACATTGAACAGTGGGTGGGAGAAAATAGCATTCAAGCTACATGCAGTGCTGTCTGGCTGATGTACCAAAGTACCTTCAGATTATGCTCTCATGACTCAGCTTCCAAAGTATAAGTTTTTGGTGTCATAATTTTTTCTGGGTCCTTTTTTTTTTTTGAGGTGAGAGCATAGTCCAAAAATGTGATAGTAACCCCCCCCCCATTCTCCAAATATCCCACTAAATGAAAATTTAAGCCATGTCAAAGGGAAAGTAGGAACCTATTTCGGCCTCTAGATAAATTAAGAAAAAAATAAATGTGTAGTTGATTTCTTTGTACTAAATTAGGCCACTGATTCATCTAGGGCTACATAAGACTATTTTAAAAGTAACATAATTGCTGGGAGATCAAAATTATTCTCACATCACTTGCAGTAAACAAATGGCACATTACACAGCCATATATACCACCCTGACATATTGTTTGAACATAAGTATTTTTTCTTCGCCAGGCTGCTTTTGGAAGCTAAAAATCATAGGGTGTCCATCTTGGCTGAAACAAAAGTTATTTTGCTCCTAGCTACTGTGTGCATATAAGTGCTCACACATAAGCAATTGCTTTGCCTGGACAAAATAAAGAGAGAGATGTGTGTTAAACCGAAGAAAGAAAAACAGATCAGCTAAACAGTGTTCAATAAGACAGGAGGTCCTACAGAAAACCCCCAGAAAATCGTTCAATTGCATATGGGGATCCATAACAAGCAGTCTCTAGGTGTCATGGCCAGATTGGCCAAACCTATTTGGGAAAAGCAATATCTTAGATAGCCCAGCAATATAAGAGTTTTAAGTAGCAACCAACTGCTTGAATTGCACTCAGAAACACAATGGTAACCAGTGAGTCCCTGTAGCAGGACCTTCACCAGTAAGCATGTGAGCTGCTGCATTTTGTATCACTTTTTTGGTGGTTTTCAAGAGCAGCTCCATGTTGAGTAAATTACAATAATCTAGATAAAGAGTAGATGTAGGCATAAATTTTCAGTGCATTGTGTTCCAAGTAAGGTTGAAAAATAATAAGGAAAGCTTGTTAGCCCTGGCTTTTTACCCTGCTCCTCTAGTAGGAGCTCTGACACCCAGATTATGAATTTGCTTTTGCTGCGAAAAACATGAAATATAGTATAGAATGGAATCAGTAAGCTTTTGTTAGCCTTTTGTCTTCTTTTGGTTGAGGCTAAATCTGTTTTCCCCAACTAGACTCTTAATAGCTTTCATAAACTAGGTCAAGATTTATACAGTATCTCCCATGTGGCTTGGGGTGGAGATGTACAACAGAATTTATTCAATATGTTGATGATACTTCCTACTAAATAATAGATTGTTTCTCTTAATAACTTTAAACAGAGGTTAAAGAGGATAGGAAAGGAAATCAAGCTTGATGGCATTTCTTAGCGGAACATTCAAGGAGGTCCACCTGTAACTCTTGTCATTACTGACAGGACTTTCCGAGTCAGGTAAGTGTAGAAAAAATATACTTTCAGCTCTTAAACCTGACACAGTCCAGAAAATCACCAAGACATCTAGGAGAGCCTTGGTGGCTCAGTGGTTAGAATGCAGTACTGCAGGCTACTTCTGCTGACTGTCAGCTGCCTGCAATTTGGCAGTTCAAATCTCCACAGGCTCAAGGTTGACTCAGCCTTCCATCCTTCTGAGGTGGGCAAAATGAAGACCCAAATTGTTGGGGGAAATATGCTGCCTCTGTAAACCACTTAGAGAGGGCTGTAAAGCACTGTAAAGCGGAAAAAAGTCTAAGTGCTACTTCAATAATGAGGATCTTCTGTTCTCTCTTCCACGTCTTGCAACAGATCAGGCAGTGACCAATGTGGTTTGTGCTTCACGTCTGAGCTTGAATACTGACTGCCACAGGCTGAGATAATCTGTATCCCCCAGAGTCTCTGTAACTGTCACCTCGCTATGTTACCAACAAACATACCCTAATACGGTAGCTGGAGATAGAATAAGTCATTGTTCATTTCTATGGGATTCATAGTTCATTTGTATGGTCTGTGTAGATGAGCTAAGTTCACAGATAATTTTGTTCACTTCTTTGAGTTTCACAGGCAAAAAGAAAAAAAATTCCAGGAAATTTCACAAGAGGTGACCCTATCATATCAATAGATTCCTTCTCAGAGCAAATGCTCAGCCCAACAATTGCAATTTATACTAATGGGTTCTTGTAGCCCATCCTTTTAAACAGTACAACTGACCCACATTCTGTAGATACAGGGAGGACAGGGAAGCCTAGCCTTTTGGAACAAGCCATGGTTTATTAGACACCACCACCAAATTATTGCGTACATACATGTGGATAATGCTGTCTTGCCTGATTGTTATATGGCAGATATTCACATACAGTTTCCAACTGCTCAATTGTAGAAAATATAGAGAGAAGTTTACCTCTTCAGATTTAAATTGGAATGAGCAAAAAGGCACAACAAAAGTATCTTCCCCTGCTTTTGCTAAGAATTTGCTTAGCCTGCAATGTGTAAATGTTGGCACTGCTGGTCAAAGCTTTTTAGAAGATACCTTCTGTCAAATTCATTCAATTCCCCTTGCAGTAGAAGAGAAATCAATATAATATTTTTATTTTCTTGAGTGGAAAAATTATGCGGTTAGCTTCCCCCCTCCCAAAAAAAGAAAAAGAAATAAAAGTTTTTCTGTGTTACCTCACTGTCAAAGCAGTTTGCTCTTTTTCTAGATGATAAAACATCAGACTCAAAAGAAAACAAAGAAAAGCAAAGGTCAAATGTCATTGCTCAAGTTATTTGTGTTGAGGAAAACTTTTCTAAAAACTGACTGACTCTTCCTCCTTAAATATTCACTCCCCCACAGCTTTGGGGGAAGCCACTACATTAAAGCAAATCTCTAGGCTCCAGTTTATAACTGTGGTAGATAGTTGACCAAGCCTGTAGATGATATCCATTTGATGACTTTGTATTCTCAAAAGATTATGAGGGTGGGATCGAGTGCAACATCATTTTCGAGTCCCTTGGCACCCACAAGAGATCTAAGTCTAAGTCCAATTCAGTCCAGCCCAATGTGCATTAACAGAGGGATTCAATCAAGATCAAGTGAAGAACTAATACCAACTCTACAAAGCCTTAGTAACATCACACCTAGAATACTGCATTCAGTTTTGGTCACCACACTATAAAAAGATGTTGAGAGTCTAGAAAGAGTGCCAAGAAGAGCAACAAAGATGATTAGGGGGCTGGAGACTAAAACACATGAAGAATGGTTACAGGAACTGGGCATGGCTAGTCTAGTGAAGAAAAGGACCAGGGGAGACATGATAACAGTCTTCTAATATTTGAGGGGTTGCCACAGAGAGGAAGGGGTCAAGCTATTTTCTAAAGAACCTGAAAGTCACACAAGGAATAATGGATGGAAACTGATCAAGAAGAGATTCCTAGAAATAAGGAGACTTTTTCTGAAAGTGAGAACAATCAACCAATGGAACAGGTTCAGAGGTGGTATTCAACAGGTTCTGTCCAGTTCTGGAGAACTGGTAGCAGAAATTTTGAGTAGTTCAGAGAACTGGTAAATCCCACCTCTGACTGGAGATTACAGTATCCTTCCCCTGCCATGCCACCAAGCCACACCCACAGAACCCGTAGTAAAAATATTTGAATCCCACCACTGAACAGGTTGCCTTCAGAAGTTATGGAAGCTTCATCACAGGAGGCTTTCAAGAAAAGAATGGACTGCCATCTGTCAGAAATGGTTTAGGGTCTCCTGCTAAGGTGGGGAGTGTTTGAAAAGATGACCTACAAAGTCCCTTCCACTCTGTTAATCTGTTAATCAAGTTGATTTTCGTTGACTCTTATCTACCACCAATTTGTTTTGAAGTGACTGGATTTCCTGATTATTCTGTGCTTGACAATCATTGAACTGGTCATAATCCAAAGATTACTATTCAATGGGGATGAACAGAAGAGGAACGTTCATTCCATGTTTCACAGTTAAATTAATGCATGTCTGTAGTGGTACATGGGGAAAGACTTAGAAGATTGGACCAAGAGATATTGCCAAGGGAATGATCACATAAGAAACAGCATAGCCTGCAGCTGAATAGTGGGGTGGGGCAAGAGCTTCAAAAATGACCCTTCCAAGTTTGTGGGTGAAAAATGAGCAGGGAGAGAGATGTACTTTCAGACTAGCAAGATTGTCTCATTGTAGCTTTACAAATAAAGTAGAATTAACTCATAAGGTTGTGATTCCTAACTTGTTTACACTGCGTGGCCAACAAATACCACCTTGAGGTCTAGAATCTAAAATAACCTGGGAACAGCACATGATTACATAAGGCAGGTGTATCACATGCATAACCAACATGGAGTTTCAGCCAATGGTACCTTATCATAGCAGTTTTCTTCAACTGGGGGCCTTTTAAATTTTTTAGGTTTATGTATTATGTTTGTATTCTGCCTCAATCATACAAAGACTCTCAGCAGTTTTAATTCCCATAGTGCTCAACCAGGTTGCCCCAAGCCCACTCTGCGTAGTTATGGGAACTGGAACCAAGGAAGGCCATCACATTCTGAATGCAATCAGGTTATTAGAATATCAGACAAATATTTTATATAAGGAATGCACCAGTTTCAGATGCTTGTAGCATATAAAATACCAAATAGTTTGTACTGCAGTGCATATGTTTTGTCGCCCTAAGGCTCTATTAGGCCACACATACTGTAGCATGTGGAAAGCCATATTCTCCAAGTAAGCATGGGAAGGATACAAAACAGACCTCTTGACTAGGGAGTTTTGCATTTCTAAGAAGTGAAATAGATGACTCTCCAAGGCATAACATGCTAATTCCCCCCTTGAAGGATAATAGGCCTTCAAGTTGAGTTCTGCCTCTGGTAATTTCATGGACAATAATGCATAAATGATTTGCCATGCTTTCTTCAAGGTTTTTTTTTTTTCAATTTTCCCTACAGCCTTTGGATTTCCTCTGGTCTCCCATCCAAGGATGGGCAATGTCTAAGCCTGCTTAGCTTAAGGCAGGGGTCCCCAACCACCGGGCCGCGGACCGGTACCGGGCCGTGGAGCACTCTTTACCGGGCCGCAAAAAAAAAAAAAAAAAAAAAAATGGCGGCTTTCTTCGCCTTCGGTGAATGCTGCTGGGATCGGGATCAAGGACACAAATGAAAGAAGGGGAGGGAGGAAGCAACCGAGCCTGTCCTGCTCTCTGGCTCAGCTCTCTCAGTCGCTTTCTCGCTCCTCCACCAGCCCAGGAAGAAACTGCTTCAAAGAAGCCGGGGGAGTGGCTTTCCTGTCGCCGCAGCTTCCCGGCGCCCGTTTCACCCCCACCCGCCCGCCCGCCCGCCCGCTCGCGGTTCAATCCACAGTGCTCCGTTCTGCCTGCCTGCCTGCCTGTCTGGTTGTTTAGGAGCAGCTTCGCTGAGAATAATAACTATTCGCCTCTTTTTATCAGCGAGCTGCTCCGAAACGAAGCAGGCAGGCAGGCAGGTAGAACGGAGCACTGTGGATTGAACTGCGAGCGGGCGGGCGGGCGGGTGGGGGTGAAACGGGCGCCGGGAAGCTGTGGCGACAGGAAAGCCACCCCCGGCTTCTTGGGCTGCTGGAGGAGCGATAGAGTGACTGAGAGAGGAACGAGGCAGACACCTGAGGAGGGAGGGAGGGAGACACCTGAGGGATGGGGCTGAGGGAGGCAGGGCCGGCGCTCCCTGAACTTGGTGGTTTGTTGTTACCCGACTAGGTAACAACATCAGATGTTACCTAGTCAGGTAATGAAACGTCTGCAAGCAAACTACCAAACTCGGATTCTCTCCCCCCCCCCCGGTCCTTGAAAAAATGTTTCTGCTTGAAACCGGTCCCTGGTACAAAAAGGTTGGGGACCACTGGCTTAAGGGACATCAATCAAAGTTTGGTTAGATGCCACCACCTAATTTTGCCTTTTAAAACCCTCCAGAAGAGGCTAAACTTTAGAAGGTTACCCCACTAAGTTGCTCTTGGGATCATAAAAGGGATGCTAGTATATTGTATAAAAGTTTCTCTCTCTCTTTCTCCCCCTCCCTCTCTCTCCTGCTTTTCAGATACATTGTTCTCATGGTTGTATAATTACATAACTAGGACATCTTACCTATGTGCTACTGATGGAGGGAGGGCCCACACAATTCACAATTCTAGGCCAGAATTGACAGCTTCCAAGACCTGCCATTTCTAATCTATTTGATAGGCTTCAATTAAGGGATCTTGGAGTTCTGATTAAAGGGGAAAAAATCTAGAATGCAGTGAAACTGTAACCTGTTCATTGTGTTTTTGTGTTTACCTCTTTATGTTGTTTTCACTTGAGCATTTCCAGGAAGCAAATGAACTCAAGAGAATCATTCAGAAATGATGAATTTTAGTGCCTTTGAATGGTTGCGATAAAGATAGGTGAATAATACTGTTTGCTTAATTCTTTCAGTGGGTATGATGAAATCTTGGTTTTTGTTAATGCCTTTTCAGTATAGATTGCTAACTCTTGGGCTCCCTTTCTAAATCTCACTTGTGAGAACTGTATTTGGAATATTTCACCAAAGGAATTCAGGTAAGTAGGTTTAACCCTACACTTCATCACTGCAGCTATAAAAATACAAACCACAAAACAAGAACAATACAACCTGTGGAATCCTTAGTGCTCTCTGAGCTTGGCTGTGTCTTTCCCCCAGTCATTTCATTACCCAACTAAGTAACATTTTCAGTGCATAGTTGGGGAATGAAATGTCTGCAAGGACTCCGCAGTTCAACCATGAGCTACAAATATTCTCTTCTCTTGCTACATTCCAACTTGCCTTATGTAGAAGTTTAATCTTTATGAGTCAAGAGTCTGGTTAGCAGCTTAAGTGAGAAGAATCCATGAATACGTTGTTGTTTTCAATTCTTCCCGCTTCAGTATTTTGAGCACATCACATCACATTCATGTCAGAAGCACTGAGTCACTTCTGGGTTGAAAAGATTAGCCAGTGACATCACCATTTGGGGTTTTTTTTTTTCATGGCCCTGCAGGTGATGAAGCAAGGGATAGGAGCTCGCCCCATCCCACAGCAGCCCTCGGATCTCGAACGCAGCCTTGCTAAACTCCAAACCCGGCATCCTAACCATGTGAGCCATGTGGACTTCTTATTTGAACACATGAAAAAAAATAAATCTCAAACTAGTTGATAAGAAACTGAGCAGTGCTTGTAATAAATGTGCCTACAACCACTAACATTTCAAAATCCTCTTATTTTAAAGAGGCAAATAATAGGAAAACAATCTCTACAGGGACCTGTTTGTAGATGTGACATTTTCCCCCTCCTTTCCATCTGATGAAACGTACCTTTGCCTTCAGCACTTTCAACTCTTTCAATTTTTATTGTCACCTTAATTGTCTTCCTGGGCTTTGAAGGACCCTGTGCTTTGAAGGGCAAAATAAAATTTCACTATTGCTTTGCCTTGGACTTTCACTTTTCAAGAACACTGCCATATTTTATATTATGGGTTGCCTTGCTTGGCTGATCTCTCCTCTAATGAAAGTACCCAGTGGTGATTGAGTAGGTCCCAATTGGTCTACTTCATTTTCGATGGTTTTTACAAATGGTTTTGAAATATGCATCCGGGAGAAGGAGAGAAGTACTTCCTGCTTATGAAGGAAAACACTTCAGCCCATCATTGCTTTAAGTATGACTACAAACGTGTCTTTCAGCCAGATATTATCTTGCAGAACTATGGATATACATAGATTTCCACCTATCAAAAATTCTTCCATGATTTACTGCAGGGAATACAACACTGCACAAAATGTTATCAGCACAATACTGGTGCATGGGTGTTTTTCTCTGATGAAATAAATAGAGAAGTTTGTATCAACTCATAAAATAATTCTCTGGTCTTTCTAGAGTTGCCAACAGAAAGGGAAGGCAGAGCAGTGGGCAGCTTGCATTCCATAAATGTTTTCAAAGATAGTTTCTAGGCGACTGAAGTTTCTGCTGTGCAAAATTCTAACTGGAGAGTATGATTGATGACTCTTGGCTATGGATGTGTCCCATTGGAGAATATGAATTATGATATACCCAGGGGGTGGGGGGAAACCATGGTCAAGGGTGACAATGAATGTGTCTTAGAGTCGGCTACACCCAGGCAGCGCCGGCATTTTTACTCCTAATAAATCTTTAAGTTTTGGAATTTCGGCTAGACACTCATGATTTGTAAATGGGGGTAACTGCCAGAGCCCCCACAGTTTGTTCCCACAAATGATCCTTTGTATACGCACATCATTACATGTTAATTTTGGGTTAAAAGCTAGAACACATTTGTTTCCTTTGTCTGCTGCTGAATTTCAGGTTTAGCCTGAGGACAGCACAGTATCTTCCCAAGGTAGCTTGCATCACACTATCAGCATACCCCAGGAAGAATTTCAGTATAGGGTAGAAACACAAACTTTGCAAGGGGAAATCTCAGCATCTCCTTCTGGAATCTTAGACTGAAAGAATCAGGTAAGCAGTTAATGTGAATGAGCAGCCTTGTGCTGCTAGGATACACATGGCTAGCACATCAGACTTGCTGGTTTACAGAATCTTTTCTCCTCTCTTGTTTAATAGTGGGTTGTTGTTCCCTTTTTGCAAACTTTTGTAGCTGTCAGGACTTTAGCTGTCAGGCAGACACTAGGAAACTGGCCCTTCTCCTCAGAGCCTTAATATCTGTCAGGTTCTAATAGGGTCTCTCTGGGTTGTTTCAGGCTACCATTTTGTATTCTGTATCCAGGTTTCCAAGCTGATTTTCATTTTCTTTCTTGCTCCTCTTTCTGTCTTACCAGAGTTTTTTTAAAACCAGAAGTGTCCAACATTTTCTGAACTATGAACCACACAGGTCTTTTGAATGGCACATCAAAATAGCCCATGCACTACAAAGTTAAACCAAAAATTAGTTTAACCAAAATTAGTTTAGCTCATTTAGTTTATTTAATTTAATCAACATTAAATGGAGTAAAGATAGTTATTATCCAGCTATGTACTTAATTCTGTTTCCCCTTCTGCCACATTAAAAATTGCAATTTGCTGATATATCCCCTTTTTTCTTTTCTTTTTTAAGCTAGTATAGCTTTCTCTATCTCTATCTCTATCTCTATGTCTATCTCTATCTCTATCTCTATCTCTATCTCTATCTCTATCTATCTATCTATCTATCTATCTATCTATCTATCTATCTATCTATCTATCTATCTATCTATCTATCTAGGTCCCTGGTTCGGTCCTGGGTTTCAGCAGATTCTTTGGCAGCTCAGTGGCTAAGATGCTGAGCTTGTCGAACAGAAAGGTTGGCAGTTTGGTGGTTCGAATCCCTAGCACCGTGTAACAGAGTGAGCTCCCATTACTTGTCGCAGCTTCTGTCAACCTAGCAGTTCGAAAGCATGTAAAAAACGCAAGTAGAAAAACAGGGACCACTTTGGTGGGAAGGTAACAGCGTTCTGTGTGCTTTCGGGGTTTAGTCATGCCGGCCACATGACCATGGAGCCGTCTTTGGACAGCGCTGGCTTTTCGGCTTTGTAACGGAGATTAGCACTGCCCTCTAGAGCCAGAAACAACTAGCACATATGTACGAAGGGAATTATCTTTTGTAATCTCATATTAATAATTTTGTCTTTATTTTATTCTGATATGTTTTATTTAATTGTTGAGTGATTGTTATATTTTAGTTCTGTGCTGAAATAAGTAAATTATAATTTACTAACAACTTTTGGAGGTGGATGTTTTTGGAAACCCCATGCAATTCTTGGGCCTGAAAATGTGTTTGTTACACATTGTTATGATTTCATTTTTTAAAGATATAGTTAGTGCCCAACTACTGAATTTCAGCAAAAAAAATTGCAAGAGAAGCCTATGATTTCATTGGTTTGCATTGTTGGCTTTTAATTTTTTTCACCGTAAATGTTTCAGTGTGAAATTATGGTTAATCCTTGTCTTTTTTCTGTTCATGTCAGTGTTCTGCTTTGTGAAGAAGGAACAATGATTACTAACGATGTTCTAATTGATACAGTGAGGTGACTTAAAAAAAAAGAAAATAAAAGGAAACACAATGAAAAGGATGTTGTCAGGATTGTTGAGTACAGAATTCCACCCCGGTTTCAGCAATCGTTGGGGGTGTAAAAGACAGATGGGAGATGAGAATGCAAAGTTAATTAGAAATGCAATGTGTGAATTATTAGAGGAAGTGATTAGTGCACTGAACTACCTGTCTATCTGTAATGTCATGCCATTGCTGATGTGGACCAAAGAATAGTTTTTAAATGATGAAAGAGCTTCTCCTCCTCACAGGCTTTTATTTATCAAGCTGTCTTGAACAAGGGACATTTGTGTCATGGGGCTGTAACAGATTATGATTTTGTAAATTGCTCCAGTGTGTGTGTGACAAGAATGAAATTGGGAACCAGAGTTTCTCCATATGGGCTGTCATTGAACTGCAGGTGGCAGCTTCTCAGTAGGGATGAACAGATCAGGTTAAATTCACCTGTTTATCTGCTTGCTTTGTGAGGGGTTGATTTCTAGTCAAGTTTTTTTTCCCCCATTATGGATTTTTAAATTAAAAAAAAAATCTGTTTGATGGTTTAAGAGGCAGAAAAAGAATTGTATTTCTTGTTTCAAATGTCCATATGCAGGCAGTCCTTGACTTACAACCACAATTGAGCCTGAAATTTCTGTTGCTGAGGGAAATATTTGTTAAGTGAGTTTTGTCCCATTTTATGATTTTTCTTGCCACAGTTGTTAAGTGAATCACTGCAGTTGTTAAGTTAGTAACATGGTTGTTAAGGGAGCCTGGCTTCACCATTGACGTTGCCTGTTGCAAAGATCACTAAAGGGGATCACATGACCCCAGGACACTGCAACCATCATAAATATGAGTCAATTGCCAAGCATCCAAATTTTGATCATGTGACCATGGAGATGCTGCAGTGATTGAAAATGTGAAAAATGGACATAATACACTTTTTAAAGTGCCATTGTAACTTTGAATCATCACTTAATGAATTGAATTGAGTATAGTTGAGTATTTTGCTGTATCTATACACAAGGTCAACATCTAAATTAGGTTGAATGGTTTCCTTTACTCTGTCTTGTGGAATCACAATTTATCCAGGCCATGGGTGTGTGTGTGTGTGTGTGTGTGTGTGTGTGTGAGAGAGAGAGAGAGAGAGAGAGAGAGAGAGAGAGAGAAGGAGGGAGGGAGGCAGCGACTAATGAAGAGAGAGAGAGAGAGAAGAAGGAGGGAGGGAGCGACTCATGAAGAGAGACAGAGAGAGTCAGAGAGAGAAAGAGAAATTCCTACTTAGTGCTTAAACCAATTCCCTATATTAATTCCACCTACTTATCTCTAAATCCCCTTGGATAGGAATACATTAAAGGGGATTGCATATTTCAGCTAAGTCTTTCTTAAATAGCAAAATCTTCCAGGGAATTGTCATATGATGTTACGCTTATGCTTGTTGTTTTCTTCTTGATCTTGTCTTCCTCATCTTTCAGACCAACTTACACTTTGTTTCTGGGTCTATCCCAAACATTCTTTGAGTTGAATTCAATTTGTGGTAACTATATACTATATAATTTGTCAGGCAACAAGGTGCAAAAAAAAAATAAAAAAATTGGCTTCCCATCATCTTTTGACCTTCTAGGCCATAGACCCAGATTTCCCAGTGGTCTCTCATCTAATTATAACTTAGGTCCAACCCTGCTAAGTATTTGGAATAGCCAAGGTCACTTAGGACCTGCCATCTGCTTTAAATTCTACTTTTCAGATCCCAGCCAATGTCAAATTATCACCATGTAAACCTGACGACATTTTTTTCAGCCCTTGATGTCATTAGTCATTCACACAGGGATATATAAGATTTAATTGGATCCATCATGCTTTCAAGCATGCCCAAGAAAAATATAGATAGATTCCAGTTTTGTTTAGTGAGCTGCTGAAATCCTAGGGATTTGATTGATTTAGTTTAAGAAGTGAATGGCTTATTTCAAAAGTACTCTGTGATCTATTCTTAGAATAGTCTGATATGAATATTGCCCCACAGAATCTTAGTTCTTGTGAACTTTAGAAACTTAATAAATAAATAAATTTTTCCCCCTCCCACACCTACTCTTCCAATGGAAGTAGTTCCTTAACTTTTCCTTTATCATGTTTAAGCATATACAATACAGAAATTCTATTCATATGCACAAAACCCACAAATTTGGAATACATGTGCAATATAGCAATAGCACTTAGACTTATATACTGCTTCACAGTTCTTTACAGCAGTCTGTAAGGCGTTTATAGAGTCAGCATTTTGCCCCCAACAATCTGGGTCCTTATTTTACCGACCTGGAAGGATGGAAGACTGAGTCAACTTTGAGCTGGTCAGGATTGAGTTCCTGTCAGTGGGCAGAGTCAGCCTGCAATACTGCATTCTAACCACTGTGCCACCAAGACTTCACAGCAATATTTTTCCCCTTAACCTCAGAAGTACATTGTATATTGTTAGGATATTTCTGAGAATAAAATATCTGGAAATCAATAATTTGATACATGGATGAGGTAAAATAACGAGAGGTGGCCAGAGTAGGAAAATTGACACATCATTTGACACCACAACAATTTCTCTTCCTTCCATAGTTTTCTTTAACCCTGATAGGGTGGGGGCTACCAATTATATAACTTAAAGTATAAGGGATCAGAGTCATAGTAAATTAGAGATGGGATGAAATGGAGATCCAAGCAGTGGGAAACTCTCTTGCAGATGTAGAAGAAATAGGAAAATTAATTGACTCAGGTTCCTGATTCCACACAAGACACTCAGTATTGAGAAAATGTACTAGAGGCATTTCCTCCATCATTGGAAAAGGAAAGGTTTCTAATTCTTAGTTTTTATTTCTTAGCACTGAGAAGATATATGCAGATCCTTCATACCTTGGATATAAATTGCTTCAACTCCTCCCTTCAGGATGGTGCTTTAGGGCAGAGTTCCCCAACCTTTCCAGCTTTGCAAACCGGAGAAAGAGGGGATGATTCTGCATGAGTGATGATTGGCAAGCACATGCATGCACAGCTCCATTGCATGAGTGGCAGACATGCGTGCTTGCTACTTGCACAAATGCAGCACACACACACGTGCCCACTGCTCACACAAGTTGGGATGCATGTGCTCAGCTACTGCTTCCACAGCCCATTCCTGAACAGCTCACAACCCTGCAACAATTGCCCAGCCACATAAATTGGACAAACCAACAGGAGAATAAATGCACGCATCACAGAACACAAGAACGCAGTCAGAAAAGAAGAAAATACTTCCTCCCTTTTCCAGCACCTTAAAGCTACAGGACATGAAATTAATTTTGAGGGAACCAAATTAATCTCCAGTACTGAACACTTCAACAAGAGAATAATCAGGGAAGCCATTGAAATAGAGAAACACACCCATAACATGAATAAATGGGATGATACCTTGTGCCTACCAGACATCTGGAAACTAGCCCTTATCAACAAATGAGTCCCAGCTACGAAACCAACACCGGACCCAAAACAACATATGACACCACCACCAATCTCCCTCACCAGATTCAAACCCAAACCCATCCCATAGACAAAAGGCAACCACTGTCCAGAAACCTGGCTGCATCACCAGCTGCCACACACCCCAACCCCCAAACCAAGCAAACTGATACATGCCATGAACACATAGCCAGACCTCAAACTCGGAGGCAAACCAAAGCCTGGAACGTTGCATCAAAGCCACCCGCTCAGGATATCACATCACGGAACTCAGAAGGTTACACCACAAAACCTCAGGATGTTACAACACAGCCAACGACCCAGGAGATTACAGCACAAGACCCAGAATGTCAAAACAATAGAACTCAGAAGGTCATCACACAGCCCATTACCCAGGTCGTTACAACACAGGAGGCTGATGGACACACAGCCAATACCTCAGCCACACATGTTCTTACGAAAAAGCCAGCCAATCTGCAAACACCAACTCCATCAACCAATCAAGAAATAATAACAGAGCCAGCACACCACACCTCCCCACCAGTATTTATAGAGAGACAGCAGCTCTGATCACGCTTTGCTCACACAAGCACGAAGCCGGTAGCAACGTTTCGGCAGAATCTCATCTGCCATCATCAGGCTTCTGTATTGTGTTCATCTGCGAGTCAGACTTTCACAGCCATTTCAGTTTTAAATTTGGGGCTAGCCTACTGCTGTGCCAGAATGGTTTTTTCTTCATCCTGATTGGTTGGGAGTCTTGGTCTGTGTTTATTGGTCTTGGAGTTTGCTGTGTTCTGCTTGATTGGTGTTTCTAATATCTTCTGTCTGTTTTGTGGCTTTTTTTGTCTTGATTGGCTGGCAACATTGTGTTCCTGTATTGGAGGCTTTTAGTGCAGCTTGGTTCCGAGTAAATGGACGGCTAGCATTTATTAGGAAGCTAGGTTTCATTTGTGTGCCTGGTTGGGGTGTGTTTGAGCTGGAGGTATCAGGGGGGGATCTGTTTGTGCCCAGGTGTTTGTGGTGTGGAGATTTTTTGTGTTTGTGAGTGCAGGCTTCCAAATAATTGACAGTCTGGTGGAATCATCTCTTCTATTCATGCTTTCAGGTCTTTTTTCAATCTCTATGGCTTCTCTGATAATTCTGTAGCTGGGGTTTTCTATAGCAGCTAGGGTTTTGGTGCCATTGAAGTCGATGCTATGACCTGTTGCTTTTATGTGTTGGACTAGTTAGGAAGTGTGTTCCAGCTTTTTTACTGCATTTTTGTGTTCATCCAGGCGGGTACTTATTCTTCTATTGGTCTGTCCAAGGTATGTGGCAGGGCATGATGCACAGGGGACTTCATATATGCCTTGGTTTTCCAGGTCAGTTTTATCTTTGGGGTTTCTTAGGATGGCTGCTATTTTTCTGTCTGTTTTGAAGGCAGTCTTGATGTGATGCTTGTGTAGTATCTTACTGATTTTGTCTGTCAATTATTTGGAAGCCTGCACTCACAAACAAAAAAAACTCCACACCACAAGCCAGGCAAACACCTGGGCACAAACAGATTCCCCCCAATACCTCCAGCTCAAACACACCCCAAACAGGCACCCAGATGAAATCTAGCTTCCTAATAAATGATAGCCATCCATTTACTCGGAGCCAAGCCACACTAAAAGCCTCCAATACAGGAACACAATGTTGCCAGCCAATCAAGACAAAAAAGCCACAAAACAGACAGAAGATATTAGAAACACCAATCAAGCAGAACACAGCAAACTCCAAGACCAATAAACACAGACCAAGACTCCCAACCAATCAGGATGAAGAAAAACCATTCTGGCCCAGCAGTAGGCTAGCCCCAAATTTAAAACTGAAACGGCTGTGAAAGTCTGACTCACAGACGAACACAATACTGAAGCCTGATGATGGCAGATGAGATTCTGCCAAAATGTTGCTACAACTTTAAAAGCATATATATATAATATATATAACATATAACATATAACATGTAACATGTAACATATAATATTATATATATATATATATATATATATATATATATATATATATATATATATATATATATATATATGTGTGTGTGTGTGTGTGTGTGTGTGTGTGTGTGTGTGTGTGTGTTTTCTTAAGTTTTGCGGTACTTACATGTATGGTGTTCGGCTTGGTTCGGGTATTTTCCCACGTCATTGTAGTTCTTTTACAAAAGAGCAAAGCAAACTCCGAGACCAATAAACACAGACCAAGACTCCCAACCAATCAGGATGAAGAAAAAACCATTCTGGCACAGCAATAGGCTGCCCCAAATTTAAATCTGAAACCACTGTAAAAGTCTGACCCACAGACGGACACAATACAGAAGCCTGATGATGGCAGATGAGATTCTGCTGAAATGTTGCTACAACTTTAAAAGAACTACAATGATGTGGGAAAATACCGAACCAAGCCGAACACCATACATGTAAGTACCCGCGAAAACTTAAGAAAACAAATATCAAACGTCTACGGGGAGAAATAAACAGCCAGATCAAAACCTACGAGAAACTGGAAATTAAAAGAGCAGGAATACTATGTGACCTCCAATTCCTACGCAGCTGCAGAGACAACAATACTACACCAACCTGCTTCAAATTAACATTTCATCAAAGCACAGCAGCCACTAAACGTATCCTGAAAAGAACTGAAATGGCTCTACTAAGGAGCGAGCTCTACAGTAAGAGATTCCGACTAGATCAGTTAAACAAAGATTTGCTAGTACTACACCTGGAACTGAGCAGCAAAATCCACCCTCTACTTTGGGACAAGATAAAACAACTTACAACTTGGAGAGCTGATTCTGAAGGCACTTACAAACAAGAAAAATTATTGAAAAAATTAAAGAAATTAGAACATGACAAGAAAACCCCCAACAACTCACAACAACACCTGAAACAATTGGTGCACAACGTTTCCAACAGAGAACTCACCAAAACAGAAACAGATGTCCTAACCAAAGGATTCAATTATGCTATAGCACCCCAAAAAATCCCCACAGAATCCATCATATGTGCAGTAGAATCCAGCCTAACTAAATTAAATACAGATGAAGCTGATAAAATAAGACACCAAGTTACCAACATCCTATGCACAAGCAAACCACCCAAAAGCAACTTGCAGAAAAATGAAATTAAAGCGCTACAAACCCTGAAAAGAGATAGCAGCATAATCATCCTCCCAGCAGACAAAGGAAATGCCACTGTAGTAATGGACAGAAAAGACTACGAAACAAAATTGACAGACCTACTCCAAGACTCTACATACAAACCCATAAACACAGACCCAACCACATATCTGGAAAAATTAACCAAGAAGAAAATTATAACCAGCCACATGAGCAAAGAGATCCAACAGATGATCATCCCAAGAGAAAAATCTTCCAGATGCCCCAAACTATACGGCCTCCCAAAAATACACAAAGAAGGCATACCTCTCAGACCCATAGTCAGCTCCAGGGAGCACCACTACAAAACCTAGCTAAATACTTAGCAAAACAGCTACAGCCCCATGCTGAAACAGCAGCTTCACATGTACAAAACTCATACCACTTCTTGGAAATGATCAAAGATCTACATGTGGAGCAAGAAGATCTGCTTGTAAGTTTCGACGTGGTTTCACTATTCACGCAAGTCCCGATAAAAGAGACCCTTGAAATCATCAAAAATAAATACCAGCCAGCTAAACACCTCATGGAACTAACAGAACACTGCTTAACCAACACATATTTCATATACAAAGGACAAAGATACAAGCAAATTGAAGGAGCCCCTATGGGATCACCACTGTCACCCGTCATTGCAAACCTGTTCATGGAAGAATTCGAATCCAGAGCCCTGGCCAATGCCACCCACAAACCCAAACTATGGTTAAGGTACATCGATGACACATTTGTGATTTGGCTCCATGGAAAAGAAAACCTAAACAATTTCCTAACACACCTAAACAGCACACACCCCAAAATCAAGTTCACCATGGAAACGAAACAAACAAACAACTACCATTCCTAGATGTACTAATCTACAAAAAAACAGATGGCACACTAGGACACACCGTATACCAGAAGAAAACACACACTAACCGCTACCTCAACGCCCAATCCCACCACCACCCAGCACAGATAAACTCCGTGGCTAAAACACTAATTACCAGAACCAAATGCCTGGCAGACAAGACACACATTAAGACTGAACTATGCCCTGACTAAAGTACTGACAGCCAACGGCTTCCACAAAAGCAAAATCACCAGCTTGATCCACAAAAACACACTGAAACATAACAGAAACCCAGAAGATGAACAGACCTATGGAACAGCTGTCCTGCCCTACATAAGAGGTACTACAGACAAAATTAGTAAGGTACTACACAGACATCACATCAGGACTGCCTTCAAAACAGACAGAAAAATAGCAGCCATCCTTAGCAACCCCAAAGATAAAATTGACCTGGAAAACCAAGGCATATCGAAGTCTCCTGTGCATCATGCCCAGCCACATACATTGGACAGACCAATAGAAGAATAAGTACCCGCCTGGATGAACACAAAAATGCAGTCAAAAAGCTGGAACACACTTCCTCACTAGTCCAACACATGGAAGCCACAGGTCATAGCATCAACTTCAATGGCACCAAAACCCTGGCCACTATGGAAAACCCTAGCCACAGAGTCATCAGAGAAGCCATAGAGATTGAAAAAGACCAGAAAGCATGAATAGAAGAGATGATTCCACCAGGCTGTCAATCATTTGGAAGCCTGCACTCACAAACAAAAAATCTCCACACCACAAGCCAGGCAAACACCTGGGCACAAACAGATCCCCCTGATACCTCCAGCTCAAACACACCCCAACCAGGCACCCAGATGAAACCCAGCTTCCTAACTAATGATAGCCGTCCATTTACCCGAAGCCAAGCTGCACTAAAGGCCTCCAATAAAGTAACACAATGCTGCCAGCCAATCAAGATACAAAAAGAGCCAAAAACAGACAGAAGATATTAGAGACACCCATCAAGCAGAACACAGCAAACTCGAGACCAATAAACACAGACCAAGACTCCCAACCAATCAGGATGAAGAAAAAACCATTCTGGCACAGCAATAGGCTGCCCCAAATTTAAATCTGAAACCACTGTAAATGTCTTACCCACAGACGGACACAATACAGAAGCCTGATGATGGCAGATGAGATTCTGCTGAAACATTGCTACAACTTTAAAGAACTACAATGACGTGGGAAAATACCGAACCAAGCCGAACACCATACATGTAAGTACCCGCGAAAACTTAAGAAAACAAACATATATATATATATGTTAGGGAGCGTCCTATCAAATCCAGTACCTGTCAATAGTGGTGTTCCCCAAGGCAGTGTTCTAGGACCAACTCTCTTCATACTCTACATAAACGACCTCTGTGATCATATTAAGAGCAATTGCGTTCTCTTCGCTGATGATGTAAAGCTGTTCAATACCACAGACAATACTGCTACCCTACAAAAAGATCTTGACTATGTATCCGAATGGTCAAACAAATGGCAACTTCAAATCTCAACAAATAAATGCTCTGTCTTACATATTGGCAAAAAAATCAGAAAATAAAATACAAGCTGAATAGTCAAGATCTTGTTGATGACCCAAGCTCTGTAAAGGACCTTGGAATACTCACCTCTAATGATCTAAGTGCTAGAGCACACTGCAACTACATAGCCAAAAAGGCATTAAGAGTTGTTAACCTAATCCTACGTAGCTTTTTCTCTGGTAATATCACACTACTAACCAGAGCATACAAAACATTTGCTAGACCAATACTCGAATACAGTTCATCAGTCTGGAACCCACACTACGTATCTGATATTAGCACAATTGAGAAAGTCCAGAAATATTTCACAAGAAGAGTTCTCCACTCCTCTACTCGCTGTAGAATACCTTATGCCACCAGACTTGAAATTCTAGAACTAGAAAACCTTGAATTACGCCGTCTTCGGTCTGACTTAAGCATGGTATACAAAATCATACATTGCAATGTCCTACCTGTCAATGAATACTTCAGCTTCAACCATAACAACACAAGAGCACACAATAGATACAAACTCAAAGTAAACCGCACCAAACTTGATTGCAGGAAATACGACTTCAGCAATAGAGTGGTCAATGTCTGGAATACTCTACCCGACTCTGTAGTTTCTTCCCCAAACCCCAAAAACTTTAACCTTAGACTGTCTACTATTGACCTCACCCTTTCCTAAGAGGTCTGTAGGGGCGTGCATAAAGCGCACCAACGTGCCTACCGTCCCTGTCCTATTGTTTCTCTTATTCTTTTATTTTTCTTATATGTAACCATTTCATGTATTCACAACTATGTATACATTTATACTTATTATCTTGTAAACAATTGGCAAATCAAATAAATAAAATAAATAAATAAATAAATATATATATATAAAACTTTTGTTTGCTATATATGAAACCCAGAAAAATCATCCTTGGTGGAAGTTAATGTCTAATATGTAGGCCTAACAAGTGAATTTTGGTTGCTAAGCAACCAGGGAAGTTAAACTGAAGTCCCTAAAGAATAAATAGAAGATTCAGCAAACTGGGGTCATTTTTAGAGCAAATGATGAAATATTATTTGAACACGGTCTTATTGTGTATATCTTAATAATTTATTGCATATATCTTAATTTTATATTTTCCCTTTTTCTCTAGGCTTTGATAAAGGATGTAGGAAAGTAGATATTTGCAGTATAATTAGAAAAAGATATTTTTATTTTCTGAAACTAAGCTGGGAGGTGAGGCAGAGTGTTAAAAAGGAGTAGGAACCTGGTATATATACATGTTGACAATCTTGGATATTTGGAATTTATGAAGTGCTGACCTAGATTAGGAAGGACACCTTAATATTTTAAGTCCTTTACCTCACTTATTGCAAGGATTTACTATACGGAAAAGCAGGAAGGCTTACTAAAAGTTCCATATCTGCATGCTGAAATCTTGAAAACATGCAAGGACATAATGTATGTAGGAATGGCCTAAGGAGATTAGGAGAAGAGATACTGTCTGGGAGTGGAAGCCTGCCACTATATAACGGACAGACAAAGAAACTCAGAAAGGATCCTCTCTAACTTACCAAGCTTTAAAAAGCAATGGTGGAAGGTTTGTTGTTTTAGACTTGCAAGGTTCTGCTAATGTAGCCTAACAATAAAGTAAAATTAAATCATCCACTCGTGTGTCCTGTCTGGTCTAGTTGAAAAGGCTGACAGAGACAGAAGACTTCATGAGGATTTTAATTTAGAGTGGAGAAAATTATTTTCTCCCCATTGTGTATGACCCCTACGTCTTCAAGAATAAAATTGTTTTCAGAACTGCTGCTTCTTCCAGTGCCTATTTAATCCCATGCTATATGTCAGAAAGGAATTTAGTGGTTTCCCCAGGTTAGATACATTCAAGTTATATATCTAGTGATGGAAGTCTTAATGGAAACCCAAGTGTAGGTACTGCAAGATTGATAGGTGGACTTTCCAACTCTTTAATGAGAGACAGCTTAACAATTTCTAAGCTATTATTTTCTTTCCCCTTTATATAGTTGTTTGTAATGCTTATTTGTGTTCTCCTTTCTTGTCATTTGAAACCATCAATATATGGAGCAACAGAAAACAAATTTGCTTCCTCATTTCTGTGACAACTCTTTGGATACTTGACGATGGCAATTTAATTGCCTCTTAAGTATATCACCTACAAGTTAAATGGTTTCTTCAAACTGTCCCCTGGTGAAATAATCTAACATGACATTATTGATCAGGATCTTCCTCATGAGAGATATATTTTTACACAAATAAAGGTGTAAGTGTAGAACAGAAAAAGATGAGGCTCCCACTACACAGGGCTCTGGAAGAAACATTATCTAGACTCTTTTTAATCAGGTTTCAAGCCAGGGCATAGCATGAACATTGTGACATCACTGGGTATACTTAATGGCTGTTGTTGCCAAGATGGGAGTAATGCAGATGTTCTGGCTGCCCAACAGACTTTATTAATACAGTTGATATTGGTATTCTTCTGGATTGTTTACAACAGCATTCCCCAATCTTTCCCGGGGGGGGGGTAATTTTGTATGAGGGAGAGCCACACATACATGTGCACACTGCTTCGTTTGTGTGAGCAGTGCCCACCAGTGCCCACCGTTTGTGTGAGTGAGTGGGGCAGTGCATGCTAGTGCCCAGTGCTTGAGTGAGTGGGGCTGCATGCCCAGTGCCCATAACTTGTGTGAGTGGGGCTAAACTTGCTAGCACCTGCCACTCATGTGCATGGAGTTGCACTTGTGTTTACTCACCGCTAGCTCAGCCTGACTCTGAATAAGCCATGGCCTGGTAGTGGGCCATGGCCCTGAGGTTGGAGACTCCTGGCTGGGGGTGGTGCTGCTCAGTGTTCTGCGGTCATCCATCTTTCCTTATGAATCAAGAGGGCAGAGGTCAAACTCAAAGCCTCTGGTTTGGGAGATGTCACTTGCTCTTATTTATCTCTTTTAATATCTGCATATTGGCCTAAGGTCAGATATTATCAAGACTTTGGTGAACCTCTGGTGATCCCTGACTGATGAAGTGATGTTGTCAAGGACTTGTCCCAGTGCCTGGAGCTTGTTGGATCTAGATGGGGAGGAACAAGACCATTCAGGCTGAGGGATTCTCCATCTTTAGTTCTGAATGGGGTTGAACCTTCATGGGAATGGGAAAGATTTTGCAGAGACTCATGCTATTAAACCATTCCTGAACTGGGATGCCTTCTCATGCTCTGCAGTACTTAAGCCTTTTTCATCTTTTATGTGGACTGCTGTAATATCCTTTCCATATGGCAGCCTTCAAAAGTAACTCGGTAGTTTTAGGGTTAGGGTCTAGAAGTTATGGGTGTATAATAATAAGCCCTTGTTAACACCTCTACTCTGTTAATTGCAGTACATTCTGAGCACAATTCAAGGTCCTTCTTCCCTCTTACAAAACCTAGCATGGTATAGGTCAGAGGTCTCCAAACTTGGCATAACTGGCTGAAGAATTCTAGGAGTTGAAGTCCACAAGTCTTAAAGTTGTCAAGTTTGGGGGGTCCTGGTATAGGTTCTCTCTTGTTATTTCTTACCATCCTCTAAGGTTAACATGCTTGAGTTCTATCCATTCTGAAATGTCATCTGATGGACCCAAGAGGCCTCCCTTATAGTGTCATGGTGCTTGCCCTTTGGAACAGCATCCACCTTGAATTAACCTTGCTATCTTTTAAACCTGGCTTGAAGACCTGGCTTTATCTCAAGGATTTAGGATTAGGTAGGACGTGGCCTTTCACACACAAGGAGTGTTGCAATTTTCAGTAGATGGTCCTCTTCAATTGTGTTCAATTGTGTTTGGTATTTTATATTTGTATCTTATCCAGAGTTATTGAGGAATTGGATATCCTTATACCTGTGAATGTTAAATGAGCTACAACTATCTCCTTGAAAAAAATCTTCCAGAAGTTCACAAATGAACAGGGAGTAAACAGCAATTGGGAGTTGTGCTCTTGAACTTCTGCATACACATAAGTGGCACTTGTATATAGTGATAAATATGAAACTATGAAAATGAAGGAATCTAAAGACACATGTTGCTTCCTCAAGTGTGTCTTTTGAACTAATGAAAAGGAGTACTGAGCACATTTTAAGTGTCTTGGAAACAAGTGAAAAATGTGCTTTTTATGGTGTTCTGAAGAAGCTCCCCAAAAATTATATTTCTTAAGAAATAGTGCATATGATCTGTAAGACAAATAAGGAAACAAACATTGGTAGCTTTGGTAGTCCTACGAACGCTATAGAAAGCACAAATATAGCCTTGTTTATTCACTTACTTGGAACACTCTGTGCTTCAGAACAACAGACAGAAGAGCTATTTAAAAGGTGATTGTGTTCTTGTTTTCTATAATGAAATTTAAGTTAATACAAAATGCCTACATAAGAATGTCCTGCTAAGGAACAGAATAGGTAATTATCAGAAGCTAAGGCAGAAATGCAGTATAAAGAAGATGCTCAGTGGTGGTGCTAAAATATCATTTTATAGCCAACCTTCATCATATTAATTGTGTTAGAAGTGTTAACAAAAAATAAATGTATAAATAAATGCCATGGAACACAATGAGGTCCAGTGTAAATAACTTCAACTTTGGTTCAGTCTACAGAATATTGGAGACATTTAATATCTTTGCTACAGTACCTAAGCAGTTGTAGCAGCTAGATTACTGTCTCTGAATTTAGGGGCTCAACAGGATTGAGTCTGAGGGAGTCCACTGTGGAAACTTAGTGCTTTGGCTAAGCCTGGGAAGTCAAGAAAATATCTCAGTAGAAGTAGTAAAAGTAGTAGAAGTGGAAGTAACCTTCCATTGTTAAAATTGCACTGTTTCTAGGAGATGAGTTGAACTCAAAGGTGAGTAAACCAAATGTTCAACACTGGAGGTTTTAAAGAAGAGATTGAACAATCATTTGTCTGAAATCATATAGGGTCTCCTGCTTGAGCAGTGGGTTGGAATAGAAGACCTCCAAAGTCTCTTCAAGCTCTGTTATTCTGTTAGTAGAGCAAAGGTCCATAAAGTTGTTTGTTCTGCTTTCAACAGTGGTGGTTTCTGAAGTTCATGAATTTTCTTCTGTTTCTTCCCAGAACCCAGTATTAGGGTTGGAGATCAATCACTTGGAATTTACTGATAAATCATATCTTGTTTTGATGAGTAGGCAGTATAGATTTTTCATAAATACATACATAAATAAAACCCCATTACTGTTTCTGTAGTTTTGCATTGTCATCATATGCACACTAAAAAATCAAATCTGACCAAGACCCAGAAATTATTTTATATCTGCAGTTCAGTGTGCCCTGGAACTATCTCCTCAATAAAAGATGAGTGAAATAGAAGGTTGACATTACAGTGTTTGCATGATTTAGCTCAGTGTTTTCCAAAGTTGGCAAGTTTAAGATGGGTGGACTTCAGCTTCCAGAATCTGGAATATGGCTGGCAAACTGTACTCAATGAGTAGTCCTTAATGGGTCTAAGTCTACATGGAGGGAAGTAAGCAGTGGGGTGCCACAAGGTTCCGTCTTAGGCCCAGTACTCTTCAATACCCTCATTAATGACTTAGATGAGGGAATAGAAGGGGAACTTATCAAATTTGCAGATGATACTAAGCTGGCAGGAATAGCTAATACCCAAGCAGATAGGCTCAAGATCCAGATTGATCTCGACAGACTAGAACACTGGGCCGTATCTAACAAAATGAAATTCAATGTAGAGAAAAGTAAAGTCCTACACTTAGGCAAGAAAAACCAAAAGTACAGATATAGACTGGGTGAAACCAGTCTCAATAGCAGTAACTGTGAGAGGGATCTTGGAGTCTTAGTGGACAACCAGCTAAATATGAGCCAGCAGTGTGCAGCAACCGCCAAAAGAGCTAATGCAATCGTAAGTTGTATTAACAGAGGGATACAATCAAGATCAAGGGAAGTACTAATACCACTCTATAAAGCCTTAGTAAGACCACACCTAAAATACTGCATCCAGTTTTGTTCACCACATTATAAAAAAGATGTTGAGACTCTAGAAGATGTACAGAGAAGAGCAACCAGGATGATTAGGGGACTGGAGGCTAAAACATACAACAAACGGTTCCAGGAACTGGGCTTGGGTAGTCTAGTAAAGAGAAGGACCAGGGGAGACATGGTATTTGAGGGCCTGCCACAGGGAGGAAGGGGTCAAGCTATTTTCTAAAGCGCCCGTACGCCAGACAAGGAATAATCAATGGAAACTGAACAAGGAGAGATTTAACCTGGAAATAAGGAGAAACTTTCTCACAGTGAGAACAATCAACCAATGGAGCAGCTTGCCCTCGGAAATTGTGGGAGCTTCACCACTGGAGGCTTTCAAGAAGAGATTGGACTGCCATTTGTCAGAAATGGTGTAGGGTCTCCTGCTTGGGCGGGGGGTTGGACTAGATGACCTATAAGGTCCCTTCCAACTCTGATTATCTGTTTGTTTGTTTGTTTGAATCTCCCAGCTGGCTAGGGACAGCTCTTGGCAGAGGTGATTGTCAGAGGAAAAAATCTAATTACTGAGCATAGCTCCACTTCATAACAATTGAACAGACAACATACCACAAAACATCTCACTTTGGAATCCAGAGGTTTATTAAAACTTAAAGCACAGCAAACATCAAACATTTAACATTAATCACATTGCAGTGAGGGACAATTGGACAAACAGTCAAAAGGGACCGCTTGAGGCCAATTGGCAACTGTCTATTATTCGCCTTTGCCTTTTATACCTTAAAAACCACAAACCATGTGGCTTTTGAGATCTGTCCATACTGTCCTAACAACAGGGGCAGTTTTCCATTCTTTTAACCTCAATGTTACAACATGGTTATTTGTACATGTACTTTAAGCATAATGTCCTCTTTTCCCATAGCTTCAGCCACCCCCATTTCAGCATGATAGGGAACTACGGTGTTCGTGTCCGCTACCATTTCATCAGATGCACATGCTGGTTACAAATTTTCCTTTATACTTGCTTCAGGCAATTAATGTCAATACTGCACCCATCTCAGGCCCCCACAAAATTTACTGCGCTAGAAGGGGGTCCCCATTATTTCCCCCCTTACATGATTCACATTCAAATTTTGCTACCTGCTGCAGATGACATCGCTGTTGGCCTCTGCAGGTGCTATTGATTCTCTACTGCTTTGGCTTTTGAAATCACTCCTGTTGTGACTGCCTGTTCTGCTTAATGTCATCAGCACTCACCATTCTCACCACGATGCTTTCTTAATTAGCCACTTCTGCTGTTTCTGTGAGCATGTTCACATCTCTGACCATCTCTCTGAGAAGAGTACCGTACAACATCTGATACATGCTCACCAGTGGTGGAATTCAAAATATTTTACTACCGGTTCTGTGGGCGCACACGGGGGGCAGCATTCCAAAACAGGCAATTTTAAGCCTGAAAACTTACCATGAGCGCTGGTGAGTAAAACAGCTGAGTCTCTGCTGTGCCTATCAGCTGAGTTACAAACAAAGGAAATATAGGACAGGAAAGGGTGGGGGCAGGTGGGCAGGACCAACGGTGCAAACCAGCGGCATACAACCACTGATTCTCACCCACCTGTCTGGAAAGTCGTTCTGGAGTTTTTAGTTGTTGAACCCTCAACTTGAAGTTGAAGAAGGGACAGATAGCATGGCATCAGCTGTTCTTCCTCAAGATCTTGCATTGGGACAAACTCTGTAAGAAATAATAGGAACTTGGTCCTGCAAATTACTTCTTAGTTGAAAGATGGAATAATAGGTCGATTTCCAATCAAGCCATAATCGTGGGCTTTTATAGGTGTTTACATTTATATTCCACCATTTCTGTAAAGAACTCAAGGAGCTTGTGGGGTTTCTAACAACTCAGTGATATAGATTGAGTGAGAAAAAAATGAGTGGCCCTAAATCACTTAATGAATCTGTGAAAAACTTGAACTGAGGTTTCCTTAGGTCAACATACTCATTGTTAGTTACATCAACCTTGGATGTCTTCCAAATTAGTGCACATAAAAATTTATAAAATAATAAAGTCAAAATAAAACTGCAATGTTCCCTTTGAAATATAACTTACTTATGGCAGATGTCTATTTTCTTGGCATGAAATTAAAAATAACACCAATACTACAGTGAAATCCAATTTTTATGGGCAACAGAAACCTCACAGAAAAATTGATAATGAAAGGGGTAAGCAGCTGTCTCCTTCTCCTCCATCCTTTTAAACCCCAGGACATAGATTCACAACAATATTTTTTCAAGACTATTTACAACTACCATGCAGCCAAACTCAGTGGGGCTAGTTTCTGAATAGTTACATTAAGCTTGTAACATTAATCTGTTAGCAGTTATTGTATCTCAGATATAATTGCCTGTCAGGACTTGATGCTGTGTTGAAAAAAAAAAACACCACCAATCCTGAAATCCTGAACCATAAAATAACTTCAAGAAAGACATGAATTGTGGACACAGAGCCTCTTATCTTAAAAAAAAAAAATGTAGCTAAAAATGTCAGCCCTTGTGATTTATAACTTAAAATATATGGGTGTGCAAACCAGATATCCTTTCCAAATTAAAAAAACAAAAACAAAGAAAAACCTAACACAGACTATAGCAAAATGTAATATTCCTCTGTTAATTTTTTTTTTTTTTTAAAATGGGAGATAGTTTACTTTCTATCTCTTGTAGATAACGTAATTGGGTATTATGTTATATAACATTGTTCTGTGGTGCATATCTGAAAAGAGTGAGGTTAATACAACTGCCTGCATTGAGAATCTAACTACATTTATTTCTAATGTTCTGTACATAATATTCAGAATTTTTTTGCAGATTTAAATATTTTATGGATCACTGACCTATGTTAAAGCTTACTTTGAAAAAAAATAATAAAGAGAATTGACTTCAAAGAACATGAAAGAGAGAAAAGAACTTGGAGTGAAATGGATTATAAGAGAGTATCAGTCCAAAGGATAATAACCCCTTTTGGAGAAATTCAATTACTAATAATATTGTCATACAATTTTAGCTGGATTACAACCTCTTCAGCTTTTTAGTATAAGAGAAGTTGTAGCAACTTTAATGGGACTCAAAGATAATTGAATAATCAACTGTCTGTCATATCAGCATTCCTTAATCTTACATTTGTGACCTACACAATAGTATAATAGGCCATTCATGATATCAGGAAAAAAAGGGTATTTCTCTGGTTTATTTCTGTGGAGCTTGATGGGATTGTGCAGTTCTTGAAAAGAATGTAGAAGTATTTTTCATTTAGTTTTGTAGAAATTTCACTAACTTGATCAATCTTTGTCTTGCATACTTCCTCAGATGTTTCAGCCAAACTTTCAAATGTACTCCAAATTTTACTGTATGCAAAATTCAAACCAACTTTAGCATCTTCTGAACTGCCATGCAAATGATAACAATCAATTATCCATTATCTTCCTTGAAATCTCTCAAACCATTTCGCTTCAATCTTTCTTCTAGATTTTAGACAATTTTCCAACCTTTCTGTCAGGCTTCCAAAACTGAGAAAAGGTATGTGTTTAATAGATCAGGATTTATGCCCCATCAATTATACCCTGAACATGAATTTCCCCTCATCTGACATGAGAAATACATGATTGTTGAAAGGCATATCATGCTTTAAAAACAATAGAAATAACAACAGCAACAATAAAAAATAAAGCGGGCGAGAGAAACAGAATGAAGAAAATAAAATTAATCTCTTTTGTCCTCTCAAAAATAAAATACTTGTTCTGTTAAAACATAATCTGGTTCATTGGGAAGTTTTAAAAATGTGAGAAGGGTATTTGACAGTATTTTCTTCCCACTGCATGAAAATATCTGAGTTCTGGATTTCTTGACAACTCCATAAGCCACTTTGGTCTAGTGGTTAAGGCACTAGGCTAGAAAATGTGAATGTGAGTTCAAGTCTCAGCTAAGCCATGAAAGCCTGATAGACTCTGGGCCAGTCACCCTCTCTCAGACCAACCCACTTCACAAGGTTGTTGTTGTGAGGAAAATAGGAAGTGGAAAGTGTGTTATATATGTTCCCCACTTTAAATTATTTGTAAAAATAATAAAGACAGGATACAAACATATACATCTGCTACAGAGACAGGTGATGCTCACAGCATAGGAATCCAATGAAGGATAGGAGGGAATAAGATCTCACCCATATCCCATGACCCTTTCATAGAACAGATAAGTTTTTAGAATATCTCAAGACCATTTGTCTTTTTTAAACAAAATGTTTTATTTTATTTTAATTATAAGAATACAACATGGTGCAACCGTTCTGGCATTACAATTGTTACACATATATAAATTTTACTTCACCATTTACAATCCTCTTGTTTGATACATTGTTTACTAATTATTCTAATCATCACACACCGACTTATGTTTCGACCTTGCTTTCTTCTATGCAACCACTGATAAAATTTATTCCACGTTTTATAGTACTCAGATTTCTCCTTATTTTTTTAATTCTAGAGTTAACCTGTCCAATTCTGCACAGGCCATAATTTTCCTTATCTATTTCTGATGGTATTCTTTCCTTCTTCCGGTATTGCACATATATTATTCTAGCCACTGTCAACACATGCATTAATTAGATAAATTAAATCTTTCCTATATCCTTCTGGTATTATTCCTAGAAGAAAAAAAATCCGCTTAAATGGAATACACTCTCTCACCATTTGTTCCACCCATCTCTGGATCAGTCTCCAAAAACTTTTTTGCAGCATTGCATGTCCACCACATGTGAAAAAATGTGCCTGATACATCTTTGCACTTCCAACACTTTGGAGATAGACTTTTGAACATTTTGGAAAGTCTTGCTGGTGGAAGATGCTACCTGTAAAACATCTTATAAAGGTTTTCCTTGTACGGCCAATGTTATTTTCCTGTTGATGGTCCAAAGTTTTTGCCATTTAGTCAATTCAATATTATAACCAATTTTTTTTGCCCATGCCACCATTGTTTCTTTTACATATTCTTCCTCAAATTTGTATTCTAATAAATATCTATACAGTACTTTTATTAATTATTATTATCTCTTCTTGTCAAAGTTTTTGGTTAGAAAACGGTCATGTTGCAATGAATCAAAGTTAGGAAAACCTAGAATTATGTTCTGCTTCTAAAGTGGATGTTAGGTTAATTTTGTGGTAAGAGAAAATTATAAAGTACCTAGGTTTTTCAAAAAGCACTGAAAAGCAGGGCCACGATGGGTTAAGTGTTGCTACAGCCATTCTCTACATGAGTAATAGACATTATATTCAATCTGTTAGAAGGCATGATTTCTGTTCTGCAGAAACACAGTTCCTTGAATGGACTATGCATTGTGATCTCTGAAGAAATTGATAATAAAACTCTTGTTGAATTGTATTGAATGATAGCAAGATGATTCAACATGCAGCAGCATTAATACAAATTTCTACTATCTTCCAAATTACAGTGACATTTACAATATGCAATTTGTTTCAATCAGTTTTGGAATTTAGATTTTGTTCTACATTTGTAATGTCAACAGCACTGAAAGTATATATTTTCCATTTGATAAGTATTTTTTAAATGTTTTGTATAGAGGGCAACATGATTGGAGAATCTTTAAAAAAATCAACACAGAAAGAGGGGTCCAGTTCAAAGCTACGTTCTGGTGGGAATTTAAAAAGAAACACCCATTTGAAAGTTTCAAGAAGGGTAAATACAGTACTAGTGGTGGTATTTTATCGGTTCGGCCCAGTTCTACCGATCCGGTAGCAGCGATGAGCAGTGGAGACCAAACTGGTTTTCTCTGCTACTCTGCTTTTGGGCCCACCTGCCCGCCTGGGCTCCCATACTCACCTTTATCCTCTGCTTTTGAAGCGCAGCTGCTTTGCACAGCATAGCAGAGTGCCGTGTGGCAGCTGCTGAAATGACCAGGAGAGTGCAGGCTTGCAGGAGGTGAGTTGGAATGCCTCTGCACCTGTGCAAATGCCTCTGCGCCTGTGCAAAGTGTGCATTTGGTGTATGTACGCACACAAATGTGTGCATGTTTACAAAGCGTGCCCACCAAGCCACGCCCACCGAACCAGTGGTAAAACTTTTTGAATCCTACCCCTGGTAAATACATATAAAAATTTTAATAACTGAACTTTCTCCTACTTTTAGACTGCCACAGAGCCAGAGACAAAAGGAATATTTTGTTGTATGATAGGCAATAGGACATGGAATATTTTGGGGCCAAAGTCTTGTGTGAAAATATTGGGACATGCCTGTGGAGATTCTCAGTCATCCAGGTCATGGTTGTCTCAAGAGTGCTTTCTCAAGAGGTAACTGGACTTCCTGTTTTTCCTTGAAGATATTTTGCTTCTCATCCAAGAAATTTCAGTTAGAACTGAAGAAGCTTTTTGGATGAGAAGCGAAATGTCTTCAGAGAAAACCAAAGAAAGTCCAATTGCCTCTTTAAAAAGCACCCTTGGGACAACCATGATCTGGATGACTGATAATTTTTCATCTTTCCTATTACCTTCTCCTATTGGTATCTTATGATTAAATTATTCTGTGGTTTGTATGTACAGGGAGAGCTTATACACCAGAGACAAATTTCTTGTGTGTCCAATCATACTTGGCCAATAAAGTATTCTGTTCTATTCTGTTCTTGTAAGTCACAAGAAAAGAAAGAAAATGAAAGAAAAGAAAGAATGCAATAGATTTTGCACACACTTCATTAGCATGACTGGAAGGAATTCTAATACTACTCTAAGTTATTATGGATAAGTAGAGAAATGGGACTCAGAAAGGGACTGAGAACTTTGCCCTCCTTTAGGACAAAAAAAGGATATTCTATTCTAGTAGAAAAGGGATCTCCAAACTTGATTTAAGACTTTTGGACTTCAAAATAGCTGGAATTCTGGGAATTGAAGTCCCCAAGTCTTAAAATTGCCAAGTTTGGAGACCCTTGTAACAGAAAATTGTCATAGGACTGAGGAGTGATGAGGTTTCATGGTTTGAGGAAATTGCTTTGTTTACTTCTTTGGAAAAGAATATGAAAGTTGTAGAAAGTCTACGCCTGGCAACGGAAGGCAAGAAATGTAAAGCTGGAATTGGCTTGGATGGAAAAAGGCATGGAAATGTGGTTGATGGATCTGAATCTACTCATATGTTGAAAACAACAGCATGCCAAAGGTGTGTGACAGGGTTGCATCCTTTTCACAGATCCTTTGCTCTGCATCCATGCATGAAAACTTTTTTTATTGCTATATAGATATATCATTCATTTCCTTACAGTAATATTTCTGCTTTTATTTTCCATCCCATCCCTTTACTCTTCATTTTCTTTCACCAGCAGCTTAATTAAAATGTTTTATATGAGTGACTTAATCTGCAACCTCAAACTTTGTTAAATAATGTTGAATTGCCCCTATTTTTTAAAAAAAGAAAAATAATGGGGCTAAAAGTATCATTTTTAGAGAAAGAAAAATAAGAAATGTGTAACACTGGAGTGGAATCTATAAAAATATAAAGAGCTTTATGCTTTTTAAAATATAGACACTCAACTGTCATTGAGATGGAACTTCACAGACTGTTTTCGGTGAATATAGAAACTGTAATTGTTGGGGAAAATCTATTGCAAATGCCAGCTTATATGTGAATATATGAAAATTTAATGTGTTCCAGCACAGCGTGGGGCATTAAAGAACACCCTAGATGTTTGTTATATTCATTTTATTTGACCTTGAGCATGGAAGTTTTGTGCTTCAAGGATCTACATCTAAAAAAAAAAGACCCACCAGATTTCAAAATGAACCTGCAAAATACAATTCCCTCCAACATAGGAATAATCTTGAATGATTATGCACCATTAACGCAGAGTAAAATCTTAGCAACAACCTAGTTTTTTCTCCATGAATATATATCCATGACCTGGTCTTTCTGATTTTCCTATATGTACCATTGCCATGATTACAGGTAAGGAAATTAAACCACAGTATTGAATAGCTTCCAAAAAAATCATAGTTCAATATAATTTAGAACCCCAATGTATTTCTCTATTGTATATTTATTTAAAGACAGTGTATACTACCCGTGCATGCAGCTGCCAGAGAACTCTACAATAAAACTCTTACCATATTATAATATTTAAGGTAACTTGTTAAAGACATGATAGGAAATACTTAATCAAACCCATACTCAAGTATTGTAAGCAAAATAAAACCAATCCCAGTTTAAATAAAATCAAATCTAACTTTTGTCCTCTCCCTTCATATTTTTCACAGAACGTTCCTTGTCACACTTCTCAAAGATGAGATTGCAATCACTCAAAAGGTGATTGCAGAAAAGCAATGAGCTTCTCATGTAGATAAAGTTTCCCAGTTTTCACCCAACAAATTAATAACCAGGCAGCCTCTGTATGAAAGAGAACAAGGAAAAAAGGGAAGGACGAGGGAAGGGGGAGGGGAAGGGAAGGGAAAACCTTGGTGGTCTATGGTTCAAGTACCCAGATGGATGGAAAGTGGTGTATTCTGGTCTGACTGCATTCTATTGGCATCTCTCCTTGATTTGGGTTGGCCTTTTTGTGGCCCATGTTCTCTTTTAAACTTTCTCTTCTTATTTTGATTTTTGATTTTGAAATCAATCTCTATCCTGGATGAGATGGCTTCTCAGAAGCCCTGTTGGTGATACTTTGGAAAGGCAGTTGAATGATAACTACACATGGAACTTATTGCCCCCTCTCCATCCTTTCATGGGAAAGCAATTCCATAAGTTCTTCTGGTAGCCAGTAGAAACTGAGGGACAATTGACCATCTTCATTTCTTAGCATTCATTGACAATGTAAAAAGGAGGTAAAAGTCATGGAATCATTGAAACAGAAAGGATATTTAGGTTCAGGGCAAGAATCTAAATGGATATCCCCCCCCCCAAGAAATGGTTGTACAGATTCCCCTTGAACACTGGCATGAAGGGCAGTTCATCGTCACTGTGGTAATTGCTTCTACTTGCAAATTGTTCTTACTGTTAGAAAGCCAACCTTCAGGTGAATCTGCCTTCCTGTAAATCCCAGGACAATGGCTATTATTACCCAAAAACGCATGAAATGCGGAAACATCGTGGCATGTTATTTGTTCTAGGCATTCAATGAAAAAAAATATAGACTCTTCAGCTGGCCAAAATTGAAGGGATCCCCTCATAGCTGAAAGGAAGCTTTGCAATCTGTTGGCCCATAGGAAGAGGCAAGGAGACTTTGTTTTTTCCTTGAAGACATTTCACTTCTCATCCAAGAAGCCTCTTCAGTTCTATCAGAACCTTTCAAGGAAAAAACAAAGAAAGTCCAGTTGCCTTTTGAAAAGCACCCTTAGGACAACCATGACCTGGATGATGGAGAATCTCCATAGACCAGAGGTGGTATTCAGCAGGTTCTGACCAGTTCTAGAGAACCAGTAGTGGAAATTTTGAGTAGTTCGGAGAACCAGCAAATACCATTTCTGACTGGCCTTGCCCCCATCTATTCTCTGCCTCCCGAGTTCCAGTTGATCAGCTGGGTCTTCTTTTGCTGCCCTGCACAGCAGAATGGAGCTGGAAAGCAGGTTAGAGGGGCGAGGAAGGAATGGGATTTTACAGTAACCTTCCCTGCCATGCCACCAAGCTACATACTACACCCATCAAGCTATGCCCACAGGACCGGTAGTAAAAAAAATTGAATCCCACCACTGCCATAGACATTGCAGTCTGTTTCAACTCTCTGAAATCATAGCCTTTTGTTGACTTACTTCCTGACCCTGGTCTTTTGCATTAAAGGTAGTAAACAATGAACAAAGAAACTACATCCTAATGCAATGATGCTTTGAAATAACTTTTAATTCACCCACAAAGAAAGATACATCCACTTTGTTTTTGGTTCATTTTATTGATTTTCATAGAAATGATCACAGGGCATTATATTATGAAAGGACACATCCTGTCAATTATGATAATCCATGTTTCTGGTACTACCAGTAAAGGGTACCATGTGGATTTTCTGTTTCAAGCAGTAGGCATGTTACAATTGTGCTATTGTACGATCATCTTGTTGATTTTTTTCAGTGTTAATAAAATGGAAAGAGGCAAAACCTTACCTGTTTCTTAACATACTTTACTTTGGCTAAAATGACAGGTGTATTTCTCCATGTAGGTCTCTTCTGCATTGTAAAACAAGACTCAGAAGGACCCAGAAGGCTTGTTAAAATATATTATTATGCTCTTTCACTCATGTCATTCATTCCTACATATATACACACATTTATGCATAATGCATGCTTAGTTGTACATGCTTACCTTTTGATTAGAGGCAGAAATCAGAAGAATCAAAATAATGATTAAGATACTGAATTAGATACTGGAAGACTGTGAGTTCTAGTCTGGGCCAGTCTCTTTCAGTCCAACCTACCTCACAGGGTTGTTGTGAGGAAAATAAGAGAAGAGAGCATTGTGTAAACTTTGAATTGTATAAAATAAAAGCGGGATGTAAATCTAACAAGCAGAAAAATAGATTTTTTAGATATATATTTTCAGTACAATATTTAGGCTCAGTTGCCAAATTGTGCCCAACTCCTCATGACCCCATGGACCATAGCACGCCAACCCCCTGTCCTCCGCTCTCTGCAGGAATCTGGCCAAATTCATGTTCATTGCGTCGATGACACTATCTAACCCAGGGGCCTGCAACCTTAAACACTCAAAGAGCCATTTGGACCCATTTCCCACAGAAAAGAAATCACCGGGAGCCAGTAATTTAACAACCGGTGTGACTGGGTAGGTCTGGCCAACTCAACGTCACTCACTCCCACCCAGTCACTTCCTGCTCTGTAATATGGAGCGAGTCTCCATCCCCCGCCATCACCCTTACCTTCTCAGGCCAGGCGAGGAGTGACGGGGAAGTGAGGGTTGGGACCAGCCATGATGGGATCAGCCAACGGAGCTGCAGCAGAGGGCCAAAAGAGCCACATGTGGCAGACCCCTGATCTAACTGTTAAGTTTGAGGCATGGGTTTAATGAATGGAGACCAGACTGTAAACCGTGAACTTCAGCTCTTTATTCACAAGCATAACAGAGACAAAAAAAACCCGGCTAGCAGTCACTCTTTTATAGAGTAAGCTGCTATCCGGATACCCAATGGATAGCGTTATAGCGTTTGAATCTTGGCGCGGCCCGCCAACAGCCAATCAGATTGCTCGGAATGAACCAATCATAACTTGCCATTATATGGGCCAATAGGAAGTGCAGGATTATGATCCTGCTATGCAAATGAATCTTTATCAAATACATTTCTTTAGTTCACAACACCCCTCCCCCCTGGGTTCCATTTGACGGCCGTGGTGACGTAATCGCGCAGGTATGCAGGTCGTTTTACCTGCCTATTCGATTTTCGCTGTTCCACGGTTTTTGTTTAAAGTTCGGTTCGGTGGAACGAAGGCTCGTCTTCGCACGGGGTTGATTCCGCGGTGCTGTTTTCGATACTATCAGGGTCCCTTAAGTCCATTCCTGGATCGGGCGGGCATGTTTCCACTACGGTGTTCCTCTGTGGGGAGGATGCCCCCGATCCCGGACCTTCTTCAGGTGGCGCGAGTACTTGCTTTAGCGGCCGTCTGTCCTCGATTACGTCGTCTATACGGCCTTCGTCCCCCTCGGTATTCCCTCCCCCTTGAGTTTGGAAGTCCGGGGGGTTGCGGATATTGGGTTGTAAACGAGATCGAAGTTGATCTATGTGGCACTTCCATATCTTGCCGTCTGTCGTCTTAAGGCGGTAAGATCTAGGGCCAGTGAGGTAGACTACGGTGGCTGGGACCCACAACGGTTCGCCGGAAAGGTTTTTGGCGTAGACCAAGTCGCCTACCTTGAATTGGCGATACGTTCCGCTGGATCCACAAGGTTTCTCTGGCGAATACGACGGGTGTAATCGGTCGAGGTGGGAGCGAAGCTTTCGCCCCATTAAAAGTTCGGCTGGAGTCTTGTTGGTGACACTGTGGGGGGTAATGTGTTGTAGTAAGAGTATTTTGTTCAATCTAGCGTCAATGTCCCCCGGATCCATTTTTTGTAGTGTCTTTTTAACGAATTGGACCATCCGTTCTGCCCTACCGTTTGCCGCAGGGTGAGCCGGTGAAGTTAAGGCATGGTGGATGCCCTGGTCCGATAAGTATTGTTCGAAGGTGAGAGCAGTGAACTGGGGTCCGTTGTCGGAAACTAGAACTTCCGGAAACCCGTGTGTTGCAAATAATCTATCTAGTTTTTTAATAACGGAGTCAGTAGTTGTGCTTTTCATCTTGTGGATTTCGAGCCAGTTGGAGTAAGCATCCACGGTTAGGAGAAAAGTGTGTCCTTTAGTGGGTCCCGCGAAATCAATGTGGATGCGGGACCACGGGCCTCGAGGAGTTTCCCATTCGGTGGGAATTGCTCTCGGTGGGGCGTTGCTGACTTCTTGGCAGTTTCTACATGTGGTTACCCAGGCTTCAATTTGTTTATTGATTCCTGGCCACCACACGTAGCTTCGAGCGAGAGCCTTCATACGGACGATGCCCGGATGTCCTTCGTGCATGGTTTGCAACATGAGTCGCTGTAGTCTCTCTGGTACGACGACTCTATCTCCCCATAGGATGCAGCCCTTCTGGGAAAATAGTTCCGTTTGCTGGTGTTTGAACGGTGCAAAAGTGGCGAGGGTTTCTTCGACTGGCCACCTGCATTCGACCCAACTGAGAACTCTTGCGAGTATAGAGTCCCGTTTTGTGTCAGCGGCGATATCCCTTGCCGTTAGTGGCGGCGAGTTGAGAGTTTCAATTTGCAGCGTAGTGAGGGTTGGAGCTGGGTCGCTGACGGTTTCCAGAAGTGGGGAACGGCTCAAAGCGTCAGCGTGGGGAATGGCTTTCCCCGGGCGATGCTGCAGTACGTAGTTGTAGGCTGCTAGGAATTCTGACCAGCGAGTCATTCTAGGTGACAATATATGCGGCGTTGGTTTATCACCTGCTAAAATGCCAAGTAAAGGCTTGTGGTCTGTAACTAGAGTAAAGGGCCGCCCATAAACATATTCGTGAAATCGCTTCACGGCCGATACAATAGCAAGAGCCTCTTTGTCAAGTTGGCTATAGTTTTGTTCAGCCTTTGATAATGTGCGGGAAAAGTACGCAATGGGAGCCTCATCCCGTTTGGTAACACGTGGCTCAAAATGGCTCCAACCCCAAACGGTGACGCGTCGGACGTAATATTTAATGGCAAAGTCTCGTTGTACTGCATTAGCACAGCGTCGGAGGTTAATAAGTCTTTCACCTTTCTGAAAGAGCGCTCCTCTTTGTGACCCCAAACCCAAATAGCTTTCTTGTCGAGAAGTCGATGTAAGGGTTCGGCTACTGTTGCCTTGTGAGGCAAGAAGATGTTGTAAAAATTAATGAGTCCCAAGAAGGCCTGGAGATCAGCCTTACTTTTAGGTCTTGGGGCGTGTTTAATTGCTTTGAGTTTGGTCTCGGTGGGGGGAATCCCTTGTTTATCGAGGAGATACCCAAGAAACTCCACCCGCTCAGTACACAGTTGACACTTATTTTTTTTTCACCTTGAGGCCGGCATCTTTGAATCTATGCAGAACTAGTCGGAGACGCCGTTCGAGCTCTTCTCTATTAGGGGCAGCAATTAAAACGTCATCAAAATACGGCACAACCCCTTTTATGCCTTGCAAAAGTCTCTCCATTAGACTCTGAAATATCCCTGGGGCTACACTCACTCCGAACTGGAGTCTGTTGCATTTAAAGGCACCTCGGTGTGTAACGATAGTCTGTGCCTCTGCGGTTTCCGCATCAATGGGTAGTTGTTGATACGCTTGCGCTAAGTCCAACTTTGCGAAGATCTTCCCACCGCCCAGGGAGTGGAGAAGATGTTGAACCACCAGCACTGGATAAGCGCTCTGTTGGAGTGCGTGGTTCAGGGTGGTGCGGTAGTCTCCACAAATTCTAATTGACCCATCCGGTTTGATGGGGGTTACGATCGGGGTTTCCCAACGGGCATGGTCAATAGGCTCCAACACCCCCTGGGCTATTAACTTATCAAGTTGCTCGTCAATCTTGGGTTTAAGGGCGAACGGCACCCGACGAGGCTTAAGGCGGATAGGGGCTATTTCTGGATTGAGGCTAAAGGATATAGGGGTCCCCTTGTACTTGCCTAAATTGTCCGAAAACACGTCGTGGAATTCCTGGACGATGCTCTCTTCCCAATCGTCGCTTCCGGCCCGGTGAATGCCGGCCACCTCGATCCCGAGTGGGGCAAACCATTGTAGGCCTAGTAAACTGGGCCGGCCACCATCGACGATAGTTAATGGGAGTGACACGGCACGATTTTTAAAAGATACTTGGACTTGACTCACTCTGACGACTGGGATCATGTTCCCTTGGTAATCTCTGAGGATGATTTTCTGTGTCCTGAGGTCTTGACGATGGATGGCAGGGATCAGCTGTTTAAGGGTCTTCCAGGAAACCATCGAGAGGGACGATCCAGAGTCGACTTCCATCAGGCAAGGTTGGTTTTCGATGGCAACTTTCACTCGGATCTTTTGTTTGTCTAATGACGAAGCGTGGCCGATAATAATAGACTGGTGTGCCTCTTCTCGTCTTGCTGGAAGAGCAGATGTTTTGCAGCTGTAGGCATGGTTGTTCCATTGGTTATTCAAATGATCTCGATTTGCAGGGAGGTTCCCTGTGGTTTGGCGGAGGTTGTTCTCCTTTCTGTTTGTGTTGGATTCCCTCTTACTTCTGCAGACCCGTGCGATGTGGCCTCTCTTCCCACAGGAACGGCAGATTGCATCGAGGAATTTGCAACCAGATCGCGGGTGGTTTCCCCCACAACCCGCACATGGGCGCTGAAATTTTAGAGTTTGTTGATCTCGTTCGGCCCGAAGTCTGTTAACCTCTTCTTCATCACTCTCGGACTGGGACTCGAGGTCCTCATGGTGCGCTGTTGCTGAGTGTCTTTCTAGTTGAGGCGAGACTTCACAGGCGAATTGATGGAGCGGTGCGTTGGTGCGGCGCATTCGAGCGGCCGACTTCTTGGTTGCCTCTGCTGCAGTAGCGTCTGCAATGGCATCTGCAAGACCGATGTCCCCTTTTGCCATGATCTTGCTCTGTACTGTGTGGTCATCTAATCCTAGAACTATGCGGTCTCGCATAGCTTCTTCTAGGTCTGAAAAACCACAGAGGCCTCCCAGGTTTCTAAGGTCAGTGATGAAGTCTGCAATACTTTCACCCTTCCGCTGATCCCGTTGATAAAATTTGTGTCTCCGGACCAACGTTGGTACGGCGGGGGCATAGTGAGCCCATAGGATAGGTTCGAGGTTGTCCCAATCCATTGATTTCACCTCAGCCGGTTTCGCGAGCGCTTTCGCCTCCTAAAAACAGCCGGTCCACAATGGGTCAAGAACACCGCCCGCTTCTTTCCGGGTGTAGCGTCTTTCAAATTGTTGGTTTCTAGGAACATTTGAAACCGATCCATATACGACTCCCAGTCTTCCTTTTCCGGGTCAAAAGGAGTGGGTGGTATAGCGCAACCTGACATCCTGCCGATGTAGATGCGCTCTCAGCCACGTGCTTCGGTTGGTGCTCTGTAGGGTTTAGTCAGCTCTTTTGTCTCCGCATCCCATCCTCGTCGCCAGTGTTAAGTTTGAGGCATGGGTTTAATGAACGGAGACCAGACTGTAAACCGTGAACTTCAGCTCTTTATTCACAAGCATAACAGAGACAAAAAAAACCCGGCTAGCAGTCACTCTTTTATAGAGTAAGCTGCTATCCGGATACCCAATGGATAGCGTTATAGTGTTTGAATCTTGGCGCGGCCCGCCAACAGCCAATCAGATTGCTCGGAATGAACCAATCATAACTTGCCATTATATGGGCCAATAGGAAGTGCAGGATTACGATCCTGCTATGCAAATGAATCTTTATTAAATACATTTCTTTAGTTCACAACACTAACCATTTCTTCTTTTGCCTTAAATCTTTCCAGATATCAGGATTCCCCCCACCCTCTCCCCAGTGAGTCCTCTCTTCTCGTTTGGTGGCCAAAGTATTTAAGCTTTAAGCGTCAGTATTTAGTACTTACAATATATTTAAGTATCTCTTCAATTTCAGTGAAGAGAGATCAAGTGAAGCACCCCAGCTTTTGGAGAAGAAACTAATAGGATCCATTCTAGAGAGTCTAAGAAGCTGCTACAAAGATGACAGGGTCAACCTATTCTCCAGAGCACCTGAGAGCAGGACAAGAAGCAATGGATGGAAACTAATCAAGGAGAGAAGCAATCTCGAACTAAGGAGACATTTCCTGGCAGTTAGAACAATTAATCAGTGGACCAACTTGCCTCCAGAGGTTGTGAATGCTCCAACACTGGAAGTTTTAAAGAAGAGATTAGATAACCATTTGTCTGAAGTGGTGTAGAGTTTCCTGCCCAGGCAGGGGGTTGTACTAGAAGACCTCCAAGGTCCCTTCCAACTCTGTTATTCTATTATATTCTAAAAAAAAAAAAAAAAAACAAAAACATTTGTCTGAAATAGTATGGATTTTCCTGGTTGAGCAGTGGGTTGGACTAGAAGACCTCCAAGGTCCCTTCCAACTTTCTTATTCTGTTATTCTGAACCTTGTTATTTGCAGATAATTCTGAATATGTGTTGTGGTTGTTCTCAACTGATTGCTGTTTTGCTAATCATAAAATAATCACCCAACTAACTTTACTTGATCTCCCTTCAATGAAATTGAAGAGATACCTAAAAATACCTCAAGTACTAAATACTGACACTAAAACTCAAATCTTCAGCCACCAAATGAGAAGAGAGGACTTCGATTGCATTTTGTGTTTTTGAGGAGAACAGCACCATCTTGGAAACGTAGAACTGATTTCAGGTTTTCAGTTTTTCACTTTCTAAAATTGCTTCTTTGAGTCTATGGGAGTTCTAGAGGAAGTAAGGCTGATGTGGAAGGCATGACATGTGTTTTCAAGCAGGATCCAATAAGTAAAAGAGTGAGGAATTGAGGGGGGAAAGCTAAGTGTAAATAAAGTATTTCAACCTTTCATCTTAGCCTTTTGCAGCATTTTTTTTAAAAAAAGGCAAAGATATATTTTTATTTCCCTCGACACCCAAAGCAGTAAAAGAGGAAGTAAAGAAGAAGAAAGTAGAGGGAGATATTTTAGCAGAACATTTCAGTAACTCCATAAAAGCTTGAAGATAGCTATATAAAATAGTCCAGAGGATAATGTGATAAGATTCTGAGAATAATAAAGTCACAGAGCCCATTCTGTAGCTGCTAAGTCACCCTTTCGCTTTCATATGGAATCTGGAATTTAACAGTGTACATCAGTGTTTTCTACTATTGCTGGAAAAGCAGATTTTTTTTCATGTGGAGAGAGAGAGAGAGAGAGAGGGAGGGAGGGAGGAAGGGAGGGAGGGAGAGCTGTGGTGGCACATGTTATTGTCTCTTCCTTTACCTCTCCAGAATAGTTGAGCAAGATGCAAAGATCTATGCATATGTATTCTTTAGCCAACATTCAGGAATTGGGTCAAAAAGCAGAATCTAAATATTCTAGTCTTTCAAAGTCTTGATTGTTATCATATAAAGAGCAGGTGCATGTTCGTTTTTTTTGTCACAAGTTAATTGCAAAAGACCTGATGCATGGTTTGCAATGGAAAAAATTAATTTGGATCCAAGAGTTAATTATTTTTCAGGGATGTTATCAATGGAGCATTAATTCTAAAACAAACCGTGTACTTTTTCTGTTGGTTAAAATGCCTGCTCAGCTTAGTACATTTTGATCCAAGCAAAATGTGTGTGAGTGTTTTTGAGTGGATCTGCCTGCCTGCCTGCCTGCCTGCCTGCTTGCCCGCCCACCCTCCCACCCACCCACCCATCCATCCATCCATCCATCCATCCATCCATCCATCCATCCATCCATCCATCCATCCATCCATCCATCCATCTATCTATCTATCTATCTATCTATCTATCTATCTATCTATCTATCTATCTATCTATCTAGCCAGGTAGGTATCATCTGTACCAAATGGTCTTAAAGTAACTTTTTTGAGTAAGTGATAGAAAAAGGAAGAAATGGGTGCTATTAAAATGTGTAAAAAGTAACTTTTATTTTTTAATAGACTATAAAAATAAAACTAACAAACATATTGCGTCAGAAAGAGGAATTGATGAGAGAATAAAGAAAAAGAAAAACAATAGGCATGCAGAAAAACAACTATAGAAAGAAGCAGAAGCATAAACAGAAAGTGACTTTTAACTTCTTTTACAAATGATATACTGTACACACCAATAAGCAATAAGCAACACAGAAAATTATGTTTATTTATTGTATTCATTAATTCAATATTATATAACTGCTACCTTAACAAGGGGGATCTCAGATATGACCAGAAGAGTATGTATTGTTTATCTTTTCTAATGACTTACTTTTAAATATTACTTTAAGAACTCTTATCTTAAATTAGGATATTTTCCACATTGTTTCAATGCAACCTCTATAACCGTGATGGCAAACCTATGGCATGCATGCCACAAGTGGCACGCAGAACCATTGGTGCCAGCACGTGAGCCGCAGGCAAACTTACCTCACTGCGCATGCGCACGCCTCACAGCTGATTTTTCTGCTGGTTTCAGGCCTTTTTCGGCCTGCAAGGCTTTTCAGGTTAAATAGGCCTGTTTTGTCACTTCCTGTAATACCGGAAGGGACGAAACGGGCATATTATTCGGCCTGAAAAGACTTGCAGAGGTTTTTTCCAAGCCTTTGAGAGGCCGAAAAAGGACTCAAACTAGCCGAAAAATCAGCTGTGAGGTGCAGTGCAGATAACGGGGTGACGGGGATTGCATGCGCATGTGCAGGGGGCGTGAGGGGGCGCATTGCATTCTGGGTACTGGCATGTGAGTGCTGGCACGTGACTGTGCAAGAACTGATGTGCGTGCAATTTTTCACACAGGAGCCCAAAAAGGTTAGCCATCACTGTTCTAGAGTCTTGCTGGATAATCTTGTTACAATGCTGTCCTTTCCTCATCTTTGCAATATCTCCCTATGAGGAGATAGAGAGAAATATTTCAGATATTTCTTGTCTCCAATATTGTGGAGACAAGTTATCTGGCCAAAACAGTACAGAGGTAAAGCCTGAGAAGGCTGTAGCATTTCTCCTATTTGTATTCCATTCTGATAAACATAGATATAGTAACAGGTGTCTTGATATTTTAAATATTTTAAACATTTATGATCAAATGTTTTATCAACTTGAAATTCAAATCAAGGGAAACCTGAAATTCAAATCAAGGGAAACCTGAAATTCAAATCAAGTGATCCCATATCAAATTATGTAACTTCAAAATCTAAATTCCTTATCCTCTCTTCTCATGATTAGTTGATCAGGGCATTCTACAATAGCCTGATTGAAATCAGGGCTAGATAATTAATTTTACCAACAAATGAGAAACTGCAAATTATTGTGAGTGATGGACCAATAGGCTGAACTGCTTAAAATTAATTTTACTGCTTTATAAATAGCATCAAATGATTGTATATGGCTTTGATCAGCTGCTACTGTTAAGAATACATGTTACATCTTGTTTACATTTGTTTTCTAATTTCTGATTAACCTTATGCGGGCCAGACAAGGACAACCAAAGGCCTGGATGAGGCCCAGGGACTCTAAAATGCCCAGGTCAGGTCTAAATGAAAATTAAAACAACCTGTAAAGAAAAAAAAAAGAGCAACTTCAGTGAGAGAGTTAATTAAGCCTCTGCTAAAATCACTTCCCATGGAAATTCGGCTCTCATGGAGCCAGCAAATTTCTTCATTTTGTCTGCATCTCACCTTCTGCTTGTGAGAAATGTAAGACATTTTGCCATGGATATGTCTAAAAGATGTTTTCCTTTTGCACTGGGAAAATATACCATCTTCCTCTGGCATATGTTTCCCACAGTCTTCCAATTAACCTCTGCATAGTTTCAAAATTTTCATGCTTTGTAGAGGCATCTGATTTCAAGATAGAATGTAATCTTTCATCTGACACAACGAGAACAGACCACACCTGAGCAGGTTCAAACAAGAGAGAATAGTTCCTTTTCTGTCATATTGGCTTACGATGAATAATGGGAGGAAGCCAACTCTTGTGCTTATTTCCTTACAGGGATAGTTCCGATTATGAAAGCCAGGAGAAGGAAGATGGCGGAAAGTTGAATGCAATGTGGGGAACTCGAAATAGTCATTGCATTCAGAGCTGGTAGAAAAGTTAGGCTGAACCTGTATTGACCACCAGCCTTAGCCTCAGGTGCTTTGGAAAAAGCCCCTGCTTAAACCCGCCACATATAACAGCCCCGTCCTCTTTTCCTAACACCACGCCCCTCCCCCCCCCCCTTTTTGCCCGGCACCGGTTATCTACTCTATCCTATTTTAATTCTCTTTTTGTAGGGTGTCCAAGCTTCTTGAATGCTTTAAGGCTTTAGAGCAGCCTAGTATCCCTCATGATGGAACTATCCCTCTAGGTGTCAGTGTTCACTAACCCATCATTTTAGCCGAAACAAATTCATCAAAAGATTTATTAAAGAGTCAATTGCATCTCAGAAAACCGGCTGGGACCGTTCCCACCAGAGCCCACCCTGAAAAGTCCAGGCTGAAATTCCTAGACCCCTCCAGGTGCAGGGAAACTTGTCCTTGACTTTATGAGAAAAATGTGGAGTCTAATTTTCCACCTCTCTATGAAATCCCCCCTCCCAAATTCCCAGACACTAAATGTGGCAGCCTCAAAGCTTCTAAATAAAATATGGCTTCCAATGCTGACACTAGGATTGTATGTGTTTGTGTATTTGTGTGTGTGTGTGAGAGAGAGAAAGACCATTACAAACAAACACATTCTTGCCTAGAAAACATTCCTGAATGTAAAATGTTGCTTAACAGAAAAATCGGTTGATATTTAGTTAAGAGAAGAATATTCAAAGATTCAGACTTCCGGTTTGACCTTCTTTGGCGACAAACCAAAACCTCGTCTCTGCAAGGCTTCGATCTGTGCTCGCTGCTGGAGTGCCCCGAGCCAGCTGGTTTCAGGGCTAAGCCACCCCGTAGAGGTGGTGAAGAGAGGGGAGACTGCCTGCAGGGTTGAGGAGAGCCGCATCTCTCCTCCCCAGCTGGCCATTACTCCCTTTCCCAAAGGCGGTTGTAGCGGTGGTCAGAAATGGCCACCACAAAGAAGAACTCGACCAGAAAAGAATGTGCAGGAGGAAGATAAGAAGAGAAAGTTTTGGTTGACCGGGTCAAACAGCAAAAGCAACAAATAAGGTACCCTGGAATTGAAATTATTTAAAAAAACAATAACATTGTTCCCTAAGAAGATTTTTAAGCTGCGAAGGAGAGAGAAAAGAGAAAAGATTTGGTTTTTTTTCTTCCTTTTCCTATACTGACAGCTAAGAGACTTAAGCAAGAAATTGGAAAAAAATCCACTTTGACATTAATAGGCATTTAATGCTGAAAATAAAAAGTCAAAGGGATAATAAAGATTTCTGGATAATTAAAAGCTTTTGAAAACAGGAAAGGAGAGAAAAAGAATAAAAGGGCAGGATCTGGAAGGGAGGAGACTGCCTGGAATTAAAAAGAACTTACAGCAAAATCTCAACAAGACTTCCAAAAGATATATTTTAACTGAAATATCGCAACAAAAACCCCAGGAAGAGAAAGTGGAAAAAGAAATAAGAAGATATAAGTCGGGACTATTTGGATTACTTGATGATTTCTGGATTTTTGGTTATTGTATTTGAATGACTAAAATCAATCGGGTGGTTGTTTAAAATGGCTCCACTTTTAGAAGAACTGAAAATGGAACTTAAAAAGTACAAAGAAGATGCACAAGAAGGGAGAAGTTCTTTTGGCCTTCGTATTTCAGTTTTAGAAATGGAGATTTGGAATTATGAGAAACAACAAGAAATGCCTGCAGAACAAGAAGATTGTGACAAAGAAGAAGCCATCTTTAATGAACAAGTAATCTTAGGTGGGGGGAAAAAGGAAAGGGGGGAAAGAGAATGGAAAGTTTAAGATTGGGAAAAACAACTCCAAAAAAAAAAAAAAAGAGTGAAAAATAAGTATAAAATCAGAAAGCAACAGAAGAGGAAATGCGGAAGAGAGAATTAGAAGTAGAGAGACAAGGGGTAAAAAGGGGAGGGAGAAGATGAGAGGGAAGAAAGAAAGGAAAAGAAGTTATAAAGGACAGAAACAAAATATAGAGAAACAGGGCCTATTTGTAATGGGTGAAAACTTAATGGAAAAAGGGATTCTGCAAAGGTACATAAGATAGCATTGTTATATTAGAAACAGAAATAATTTTAGAAAATATGAAACAATGTATGATTAAAATGTTTGATAAAATAGCTACTGTAATTCAGTGGAATGCTTGTCAATAAATAAATGTAACAAAATGAATATTTAATGATTTACAAAACATATGTGAAGAGAAATAAGGGAAAAATTAATTGTGGAGATTATATGTGTCTTTAAGGAAGTATGATATTTAATTGAAAAGAAGTGTTAAAGATGTTAAGATTTTAATGATTATTAATGACAGAACTGAATTGGAATGGAATGAGGGTTTATAATTACATATATTTATAATCCTTTTTTAAAAAAAAGAATATGGTGTGTATTATAAGAATGTACCAAGCAGAATTCGATTGGAAGTTATGTATTATGTATTATATTGAAGGTCATAACCTTAAGGTATATATTGAAGTTTAAATAAGAGTTGAATGGATGTAATTAAAAGATATAAAGGTGTCATACTCCAATTAGTAACTACAGGAGAAAATCTGTTTAATGAGAAAAGATAATATGAAATTGAAACAGAACAGACAAAAGTATAAATATAATGATTTGAATTGAGATGAGATAATCAAAATAAAATTGAGAAAATTAAAAGAGGGGAAAAACTATATAGAAAATGTAGAATAGTAAAAGATGTGGAATAGAACACAAAAAGGAGCATGAAATTGAGTTTTGTGTCTGTATAAAGAAGTTCAACCTGGGACTATTTTCAAAAAAGATGTTTTACTTGTATTTTGTATGTGTGAAAACCCAAATAAAACTTTATTAAAAAAATAAAGAATATTCAAAGATTCAGAATGAGTAGAATTAAATATACTTAAAAGTAGAATTAAATATATATTTAAAAAAACCACCAACAAATGGAGAAACAAGATGACCTGAATTCATGTGAAATTAGAATTGGTCAGAAATTGAATGATTTATCTTATCTGAGGTGTATGACTAAAATGGCTGTCACAATCATGTATTTGCAGGTTATCATCTCTTGAAACTCAGTTGCAGAGGTGATTTATTTGAATTTACTTCAGATCAAATTACAAGTAGTCTCGCCTTACAACTGTAGTTGAGCCCTGGATTAGGGTCATAAGTCACGGCAGTTGTTAACAACTGTGTTTGATTTTACAACTCTTTTTAACTGTGCTTGTTAAATGAATGTTGTTATATGAACCAGTTTTCTTCAACTGGTATTTCTTTCCAGAAACTGGAAATAAATGCTAGAAACCAGCCGAAAAAAAAAAAAGGCAAAAATTATGATCCTATGAATCAATTGCCAAATTCTGAAAATGTGATCGTGTGACCATGGTGTGTGCGTGTGTGTGTGTATGTGTGTGTGTATAATTGTCAGAAGTCCAGAACTGAGTTATAAGTAGCGCTGGGGAGATCAGTTGTGATTTGGAATGATCACCAAGCAACATGTTTTTAATTACTTATACCCATTCAAAACATTAGGCAGTTCACTGGTCCTTTTCTGTCTTTCGTTGATGCAAATACTAATACTAACAAGAACAACCACAGGATAATGTTAAGAAGTATACAATTTTAGATAAAAAACATATATTAATCAGAGAAAGCTAGCTAAGAAGGCTGCTTGATAAACTTTGACCAATTTTCTCTCATTTAACCATTCTCGGTTTAACATAAATCATAGGTTTGTTTTGACTCTTAACAGGAGCATGAGAAAATGTAATGCTTTGAAAGATGGCTGATTTATAAATGCACTAAAAAAGAACATGTTGGCATTTTTCTTTATTTCCATATTTTTTCGGAAGTGGGTGGCAAATATATGTTAATAAAATAATTAATCTTCCTACAATCTAGGGCCTAGATTCTAGGCAGAATAATGAAGTCTGATTTTTTCTGTCATTGTGTAAGATGATAGCCTGGGAAAATGTTTAAAGAAAAAAAAAACAGCAAGACACCTAAAATAGCTGTGTTTCTTCTTTCTTTGCATATTGGAACATAATAACACTCAGCCTGCTTAATTAGATGACATTTTACAGAGTGTTCTTAATGGGAACAAATTACGGTACTATTGGCACCTATGTAGTGCTATATTTTACAGCATATATTAGTTTAATATGCAGGGTATTTGCACAATAAGGTTGTTAAGTCTGTTTGCTTTGCTCCAGTTGATAGCTCCGTAAATGCCAAAATAAAATAAATCTTGGAGGCTTTTGTTTTGTTTTGTTTTGTTTAAAACAACAACAACAACCCAGCAGCTCTTCTCAGTTTACCACATGCAAACCTTTTGCTGGGTTTCCCTTCTGTACGGTGAAGGGAAAAAGTAAATATGTCTTCAAAATGAAAAAATATATAGCACAGATCTCCTTTTTTGCTTAAAAGGATAGGACACCTGATGTGATTTTCCCTTTCATGGTCTCAGTCAGCCCTGGGTCCTTTCCTAATGCTACAGCTAAATCTGCCTTACGGTTAAGGAGCAAAAAGTAAATGTTGATTTTGGAGATAATCTTTGCAAAGGTACAGCTTTTCCTGCCCAGGGGAGAAAACAGCCCATATAATGGTTTATAGGAGTGACATTGAAAGACAAGCAGAAGAACTGCAAAATAGACAACAGGCAGATAAGTAGCAGTTGAGTCCACAGAAGGAATAGGGATAGGACAAGCATCTCATAGGACAAGCATCCTGGACCCTCCTTAGTTTCTTGAATTGTAAAGAAGAAGGAGCAGAAATGTACTTTAAGATTTGCAAGGTTGTGTTAATGTAAAGACATATTTTACATATAATTATATACAGTTAGTACTTCCGAGAGTCAGAGAATCATAGGGTTGGAAAGAACCTTGGAGATGTTCTAGTCCAACCCCCTCCTCAAGGCAGGAGATCTTATATCTGTGATGGTGAACCTATGGCACACATGCCGGAAGTGGCACATAGAGCCATCTCTCTGGGCATGTCAGCCATTGCCTGTTGTTCTTCTGGGTTCTGGTGCATGCATGCATGCATGCATGCCAGCCAGCTGGTCTTTGCATGCGTGGGAGCGCTGGAAACTGAAAGAGCAGCTCACACATGTGCGCCTGCCATCTGGTTTATTCCTCCAATTCAGATAGAGGTAAGATTTTTTTAAAAAAAAAAAAACCTCAGAGCAAACTCAAATTGTGGCAGTTTCATAAACTACACAAAACATGTAGTTTCCTTGTCAACAGGACAAAAGTAGTTTTCCTTTGTCTGCTTTTAAAATGTTATTCCTCTTTCTCAATCTAGTTTTAAGTGGTGGGATAATCTCCTGTCCAATTAATTAAGATGGCCAAAGTCAGAAAATTGCTGAGGCTTAAACGATAGAGCTTGCATATGCTCAAGAATATTCCTTTCTTCCTTATCACAGGTAACAAACTGGATGTGTTGTTTAATTTCACACATGGAGGTAGACATTGTTATAAAGCATGACAGTGGAGGGAGAATGTAAGTGGTGTAATTAGTGTAATGAGCAGCAGAATCATTTAGAGTTTTGCTCCACCTTCAATTCAGACAGAAACGAAAATGATCTAGTTATTTCAGGTCTACATCTGTGGCTAGGAATTGATAATCTATATCTTAACTTCTTATAGTTCTTTCTTAGCCCATTGTCTATTTCCATTTCTGCTTCCTGATCACTGCTTCCTAGAACCGCCTATATAGGATCGATGAAGGTTTGCGGCTTCTAGAAAGCCTTTATTGATTTTAAGAATGGTTACAGGAACTGGGCATGGCTAGTCTAGTGATGAGGAGGACTAGGGGAGACATGATAGCAGTGTTCCAATATTTGAGGGGCTGCCACAGAGAGGAAGGGGTCAAGCTATTTTCTAAAGCACCAGAACGCCAGACAAGGAATAATGGATGGAAACTGAAAAAGAAGAGATTTAACCTGGAAATAAGGAGAAGCTTTCTGACAGTGAGAACAATCAACCAATGGAACAGCTTGCCCTCAGAAGTTGTGGGAGCACCATCACTTGAGACTTTCAAGAAGAGATTGGACTCCCATCTGCCAGAAATGGTGTAGGGTCTCCTGCTTGGGCAGGGGATTGGAATAGATGACCTACAAGGTCCCTTCCAACTCTGATTATCTGTTATCTGATCTTGCACAGACAGTCCTTGATCTACAACCACAATTGAGTCCAACATTTCTGATGCTGAGACAATTGTGAATTTTGCTCCTTTTTACGACCTTTCTTGCCACAGTTGTGAAGTGAATCGCTATCAGAAGATGACAAAAGCTGATCACCTGACCCTGGGACATTGCAACTGTCATAAATGTCAGTCAGTTACCAAAAAACATTGTTTACCCTAACTGGTTTGAGTAAAAATAATAAATAAGGTATCATGGTTTGTTATTTAAAGTGTGTGTAACTTTAACAGCAAGAATGTAATTAAGGGTGCAGCTGTAAAAGTACTATATAAGCAGCAAGGCACTCTCTGGCTCTTACTGGCTGGCTTATTGAAGACTGCGTTCTTGCTGGATCGGGGAGGAGAAGAAGTGTTGGATTACTTTGAAGATATTTCTCAACGGAGAGAAGATAAGTTTTGGACAGATTTATTATATGTGTACTGACACTGGCTATTCGACATGGACTTTGCAATTAGAGTATCCTCGACAAGACTTGACTGAATTTGGTATTTCACTAATGGACTGTTTATAATGACTATGCTATAATTCTTAAATGGAATAAATTATAATTTTTGATAGCACAAGCGTATCTGTATTTTTACTGTGTATTAACTAGAAAACTTATCTCACACATTTACCTGTTTTTATTTTTTATTTATTTATTTTGATTTGTCAATTGTTTACAAGATAATAAGTACAAGTGTATACATAGTTGTGAATATATGAAATGGGTACATATAAGAAAAATAAAAGAATAAGAGAAACAATAGGACAGGGACGGTAGGCACGTTGGTGCGCTTATGCACGCCCTACAGACCTCTTAGGAAAGGGGTGAGGTCAATAGTAGACAGTCTAAGGTTAAAGTTTTTGGGGTTTGGGAAGAGACTACAGAGTCGGGTAGAGTATTCCAGACATTGACCACTCTATTGCTGAAGTCGTATTTCCTGCAATCAAGTTTGGTGCGGTTTACTTTGAGTTTGTATCTGTTGTGTGCTCTTGTGTTGTTATGGTTAAAGCTGAAGTATTCATTGACAGGTAGGACATTGCAATGTATGATTTTATATACCATGCTTAAGTCGGACCGAAGAGCGTAATTCGAGGTTTTCTAGTTTTAGAATTTCGAGTCTGGTGGCGTAAGGTATTCTATAACGGGTAGAAGAGTGGAGAACTCTTCTTGTGAAATATTTCTGGACTTTCTCAATTGTGTTAATATCACATACGTGATAAGGATTCCAGACTGATGAACTGTATTCGAGTATTGGTCTAGCAAATGTTTTGTATGCTCTGGTTAGTAGTGAGATATTACCAGAGAAAAGCAACGTAGGATTAGGTTAACAACTCTTAATGCCTTTTTGGCTATGTAGTTGCAGTGAGCTCTAGCACTTAGATCATTAGAGGTGAGTATTCCCAGGTCCTTTACAGAGCTTGGGTCATCAACAAGATCTTGACTATTCAGCTTGTATTTTATTTTCTGATTTTTTTTACCAATATGTAAGACAGAGCATTTATTTGTTGAGATTTGGAGTTGCCATATGTTAGACCATTCAGATACATAGTCTAGACCTTTTGAAGGGTAGTAGTATTGTCTGTGGTATTGAACAGCTTTACATCATCAGCGAAGAGAACGCAATTGCTCTTGATATGATCATAAAGGTCGTTTATGTAGATTATGAAGAGAGTTGGTCCTAGAACACTGCCTTGGGGAACACCACTATTGACTGGTACTGGATTTGATAGGGCGTTCCCAATTTTGACCATTTGTTGTCTGTTTGACAGGAATGCTTCTATCCAGTTATTCAGTTGTCCAGAGATACCATAAGATTTTATTTTTAGGAGTAGTTTGTCGTGTACCACTGAATCAAAGGCTTTGCAGAAGTCTATGTAGATTGCGTCTATTGCTTTGCCCTGGTCGAGTTGAGTAGTCCATATGTTTTTGCAGTGTAAGAGTTGCAGATTACAGGATAGTTTTTTTCTGAAACCAAATTGTTTATTGGAGAGTAGGTTGTTTGTCTCTAAATGGAGGATGATGGATTGGTTAATAATTGATTCCATGACTTTACAGGTGACGCAGCATAAGGAGATTGGTCTGTAATTTTCAACTAGGCTTGGGTCTCCCTTTTTGAAGATGGGAATGACTGTGGCTTGTAACCATAGGTTGGGCAAGGAGCTGGTTCTGAAAGATCTTTCAAAGATTATGCTTAGAGGTTTGGCTATCCTATCTGACTTCGCTGCACATTCTGTTTAGTTTGTTTTCCTTAACACCCGTTGGGGAATCCAGGCTTAACACCTACAAGGTCCCTTCCAACTCTGATTATCTGTTATCTGATCTTGCACAGACAGCCCTTGATCTACAACCACAATTGAGTCCAACATTTCTGATGCTGAGACAATTAAGTGAATTTTGCTCCTTTTTACGACCTTTCTTGCCACAGTTGTGAAGTGAATCGCTATCAGAAGATGACAAAAGCTGATCACCTGACCCTGGGACATTGCAACTGTCATAAATGTCAGTCAGCTACCAAGCATCTGAATTTTGATGTCATGACCATGGGAATTCTGCAATGGACATAAATGTGAAAAATGGTCATAAGTCACTTTTTCCAGTGCTGTTGTAACTTCAAACAGTTACTAAATGAACGTTTGTAAGTTGAGGACTACCTGTAATAATAATTGAATTATTTTTATTGTAGACCCTTAGTCCTTTTAGTGACTGTCTCCAAATCTGTAATTCATATCTTCATTCTCAGAATCTTAACATATTCCCTTATGTTAATCAATCCGCCTCCTTCCCCTTCCCTTTGCCCTCCTCCTAACTCTTACTCTTACCTTTATCCTCCTCCCATATTTTGTGTCCCCATCACTTTAAATGTCTGGAAAAGCAGGGATCATCACCCAATGGAATAATAATAATATTGATAATGGACATATTATTGCCAATAATACTCTAACCACAAAGATGATAATATTAATATTAGAATAGAACAGAATAGAATAGAATTCTTTATTGGCCAAGTATGATTGGACACACAAGGGATTTGTCTTATTTGCATATGCTCTCAGTGTACATAAAAGAAAAGATACATTCATCAAGAATCATAAGGTACAACACCTAATAATAGTCATAGGGTACAATAAGCAATCAAATCATACTAGGAAACAGTCAATCAAAATTGTTTAGGATACAAGAAACAAGGTTACAGTCATAAGTGGGAGGGGATGGATGAAAGGAAGAATGGGAGGATAAATAGTAATAGTAATGCAGACTTAGTAAATAGCTTGACAGTGTTGAGGGAATTATTTGTTTAGCAGAGTGATGGCGTTCAGGAAAAAACTGTTCTGTCTAGTTGTCTAATTAGTAATATGATTCCAGTAAACATTTAGAAAAATATGGAAAAGTGGGCATTTCCCCTTCCCTCTCCATGGGTCTGAGAGAAAAAGAATAATCACAGGGGTATTCTCAAGGCATTTCTGGAGAATAAAAAGGTTGGCATGTGCAGTTTGACAGGGAAAATGAAGCTTCAAATAGTTGTTTTAAACCTAGACTATTATATTCCCCCTCTCTATATAGAAATATATCCATGGGCTTCTTCCGATGAGTCCAAATTCATTCCAGTTTCTTGCAGAAAACCCTAGGTTTCAGTATAGTAACTCAGAAAAGGCCCTGAAAATCACGGAGTTTGAGCAGACAGCTTTCTCTGGAAAAAAAAAAAAAAAAAGACTAGGGCAGATTAAAAATGAGAGGAGAGAGCAAGGAGGAAGGAGGGAAGGAGGGAGAGGAGAGAGGGACTAGGTTGGATAGGTGGAGCCAAAAGTCAATCAACTGGTTATTGTGTCTGAAGAATATGTAAATTCAACTGGAGAGATCAAAAGAGGTGATGTCACTTTATAGCAAAACAGGTCAGGCAAGCCCAGGTAACTGAGGAAGGTAAACTGCTAATTAGGTGTACGGTTACATGCAGCGTAGGAAACCAGGAGGTCAAACTTCCTTCATCACCGATTCCACTACCTTCTTTCCGCAAACTCAACACGTACACACAATCACATACCCCATGATGCATAGAACATGGCAGAGAAGGATATAGACTTCCCAAATTCTCCCTTACCAGGTGAGTGTGTGTGTAAATGTCTCTATGTGTGCAACAGATGAGATCATGTTTGTAGTCAGCCCTGAGCAGGATTAAATTTCAAGGCAGTTAATGGGCCGTTTTCTGCACGGACAAGTATACTGGTGTGGCTCTGCTGGTACATGTGAACGTTCTTGGGCAATGAGGGAGAAAAACCCCACCCTTGCTTTTTTTTTGTGGGTTTGTGGTGATGGGGTGGGTGGGTGGGATGGAAATGCTGCTTCAGTTCATTATGGTTGGATTTTCCTGAAGTTTTAACAGGGTGAAAGGTGCCACAGATGGATAGAAATCAGTGTGACATTCCAGGGACTTGGCAATTTTGCAGTTTTATTTCACGGAGGAGATTTATTTGAGGAGGAGGAGGAGAAAGGAAAGGAAAGCAAGAGTATGTTTCTCAGTGAGGAATCAAGTAAGTGAGAAGGTAATATGTTATAACCAACAAAATACAGTAATTTGCTAGTTAACCGGCACTTTTATCAGAAGAGGAGATAAATTGGCCTTCAAAAATCCAACTCTTATTTAGAAAAACCACTTAACTTATTTTGTAGCTACTGCCGTAAAGTTTGATAATGGCTATTTTTGTGCAAACATACCAAGGCTGGGGGATGGACAAATAAAAATGGGCTACTTTAGACAGTAATTGGTAGAAGGTTGATGCTTTGGCTTGTATTTGGATGCTATAGATTCTATAGTATAGAAAATTGTTTCGGTCGCTTCTGTATAATCCAGATTAAGAAGCCTGACGGTAGCCTACCAAACACTTTGTTTGTTTTCTTAGTGGTAAATGTTTTGATGTCATTCCTTTGCTAAACCTTTTGAATGCAATTTGCTACTTAGCAATCACAGAATGCTTACAACATTGTTGTACTTCCATCTACTCACTGAGTTCTTAAGACAGAAATTACTATCATTATACAATCCCTCTGAGCAGATAACTGAAATACATTCTGATGTTGTTGCAACATGGTATGATGGCATATGGCATTGAAAGGACCCCAGGATTCAACATTTTCTGTGATGAATCCCTCCACTAGGACAACTAACTACATTATATTTGGGTTGTCCAATCTTGGGGAAGTTTTTGAAGACTCAAGATGGCTTTTCTGGAGGGAGGTGCAGGATGAAATGAATGATCCTGTTACCCCAAAAGTGTAGGTACATTGGTCTGGATATTGTTATCAAGGGTTGTTTGTTTATGTGCATGTTCTTTTATTCTTCCTAACACCAGGTGATTTTGGTTTTTGGTTTTTTTTGCTATTATAAAGTGCTTAGAGTTTCTGGAATGTAATGGCATATAAACTACAGTAAATATCTTATCAAATAAGTATAGGCATTTGTATAGCAGGGGTGGGATTCAAATTGGTTTACCACTGGCTTGGTGGGCATGGCTTGGTGGACATGCTTTGCGTACGCACGTGCACTTTGCACTTGCATGTGGAAAACGTGCACTTTGCATGCCTGCAGAGTCGTTCCTACTGATTTTCTCCTGCACTCCTGCACTCTCCCTGTCTCTTCAACAGCCGACGCGCGGCCATGTGCTGTGCTGTGCGATGCAGCTGAGCATCAAAAGCAGGAAATAAAAGTCAGTATGGAGCCAGGGCGGGCAGGTGGGCCCAACAGCTGATCATCAGAGGAAACCAGTTCGCTTCCAGGTGATCTTCGGAGCTACCGTTTTGGCCAAAGTACTCCTGATGTATAGGCTTGTGGAGTCAATACTTTTAGCTCTTGATTGGCCCTCAATCTGGATTATGCAGTATGATTGCCTCATAATTTCTAGGGATTTCTTCTTGAATAAGATGGTGATTTAGAAAGAGAATCTATTTGACTGACAATCAGATGACGTTTGTAGGCATGCATAGGAGGTTCACACAATCTATTATGTTCACACAGTTTTGAAGAAGGATTTTGTCAATCCTGTTGCATGTCATTTCTCTCTTTTTTCTTTCTTTTTCTCTGTCTATGTCCTCCAGAATTTATGAAACAATGTAGTAATATAACTTTCTGGATTTTTTTAAAAATATTTTATAGATGTGGATATTTAAATTCATAAGAGTTTCAATTTTTCCTGGTTTAGCTTGAAGTCAGCAGGGTATAAATTGGTACAGGGAGAAAGTGTGCAGGCATTCAGTTCAAAGAGGCTGTTTTCCCTTTACTGATTGCTAGTAGTCAGGGTCTGGACTGTGAAGATCTAGAGGACTATGAGATGCCAGCAAAGATGTACTCCTATCAAGTGACCATCTGAATTTTTGTAATTTAGGTTTAATATCACTGCTTATTAGGCATTAGGTTGTGTCCGATCTTTAGCATTGGCCTGTTTCAAATGAAGGGCCTGACAGGTGCAGCTGTGATGGAAGAATAGATGGGATTGTACCAGAGGTGGTATTCAGCAGGTTCTGACCAGTTTTGGAGAACCGATAGCAGAAATTTTGAGTAATTTGGAGAACCAGCAAATACCATCTCTGACTGGCCCCGCTCCCACCTATTCACTGCCTTCTGAGTCCCAGCTGATTGGCTGGTTCTTCTTTTGTTGCCTTGCACAGGAGAACAGAGCTGGAAAGCAGGTTAGTGGGGTGGGGAGGGAATGTGATTTTGCAGTAACCTTCCTGCAGGAGTGGGGAGGGAATGGAGATTTTACAGTATCCTTCCTCTGGAGTGGGGTGGGAAAGGAGATTTTACAGTATCCTTCCCCTGTCACGCTCACCAAGCCACGCCCACTAAGCCATTTTTTGAATCTTACCACTGTATTGTACTAAGCACTTTCATCCCATTGATAGCATGTGGGAACTGACAATTGATGCAGCTGTAGGACATAATAATGCAAAATAGATTAGGTCATATTAAGTATACCTGGACTGGTTCGTAATTTTTTGTGTGGGGGGGTCTTTTTTGTATTTTGGGATTGGGAGCAGGGTTAGGTGAAGTTTAGTTGACTTTTTGTTGTGGTTGGTTTGATATTAAACCTACAGTGGTATTTCCACTACAGTTGTAATGTTTTCCAGGGTGGGAAGTCTTATGACTTTTTTAGGAATATCTAGAAATCAGGAAAAAAAGGGATGGGGTCTGCATGCAGCTCTGGGAATTCTCAGGAACTGGCTGTGGATCTGGTTGGTGGAACAAATTCATATTTATGGTTCATCCCATCTTTTTATGCGTCCATCAATAAGTCTAGTCTATTTCATTCCCCAGTTCCTTTTTGAAAATGGTCATGTAAAAGTTACATTAAATTATGCATTTTGAATCAAATCCCTCCAGAAAATATTTCCTTTCCAAGCATCTTGACATTCTTTTTCATTGTGGTACTCTTGGGAAATATGCAGAGTGTGACTTAATTAATGGTTGAATGCCACATTAATTTAGGAGTCAGGTCATTTTGTATCAGAATTTGCAAAGGCCTTTTAACAACAAGCATTCTTCCTCATACTGTGCCCATACAACGCATCTAATCAAGGCTGTTAAACACCTAATGACTCCATGTGCAGAGTGCGCAAAGCTTGGTTCCTTTTAACCTTGTTTTTGTTGTTATTGTTGTTTATTTGTTTTTGGGTGGCTTAGTGTGCGGCCAACCCAGCCAATTTACATCGTTGATGGCTTAATGTCTTGTGCAAATCAGAAAGTGGGTTATTTTACTACCCAGAGGAAATGTGATGTATTAGAACAGCTGCTGTGCATGCACCAATGCAACAGAACATGAATTTCAAGATGTGTGCTGTGAGAGAATCTCATGTGGGCCATGACAAGTAGCTGAATTAAATAGTTGGAAATGGCAGGCACATAGTCTTGAAATCAATGACTACATGGTTTTCAACCACAAGTAACAGAATTCAGGGATTCTCTTGTGGTGTGAGCCACATTCTAATGTTCACATATGACATGTTGGCAGGTTGTACTCTTGTTCTGAGCTACTTTTACAGTCATCTTTGAATAAAAATGGAAACATTCCTATTGAGCTCTAGGGCTTTTGGACTTTCTAACAATTTCATAGAGAAATAAGGTCTTTGGTTCAATGGTGTCAGACCAGCACATTTTTAGGAAAAGAAAAATACAAACCAACTACTTCTCTTCATCAATTATGTTTTCCACTAAGTAATGCACTACAGAAGAACTAACATATTCATGGTTAAGCATGTTCATGTCCCAGTATCTCCAGTTAAATATGTGGTGAATCATTGAGGTTCCATGAAACCTCCCCCCATCTATCTATCTATCTATCTGTCTGTCTGTCTGTCTGTCTGTCTGTCTGTCTGTCTGTCTGTCTGTCTGTCTGTCTGTCTGTCTGTCTGTCTGTCTGTCTGTCTATCTATCTATCTATCTATCTATCTATCTATCTATCTATCTATCTATCTATCTATCTATCTATTCAAAACAACACAACAAAATCTTCCTTAAAAACAGTCCAATCCAAAATATTATGCCAAATTGTCATTGGTGAAAGGTTTATGTATTCATTAAATTTAAGGAGATTTAAATTTAATCTCTTTGTTTATTCTACAAGGAGATTATGTTGTAGAAAAGAACTTCCAAGTATGTTAAACATACTTCTAAATCTTAATACTGAATACCACAATGCCCTGTGGCTCTTTTTAAACTAATAACTATCTCACCATAGATTCTAATGTGCATTGTGTATATAAATTTGTATTTCTCAAGCATAATCAATAAAGGTGCACCCAACTGTTAGAAAATCATATTCAGCTATACTCAGCCTCTCTTTCTCTTTTTCTCTCTCTTCCTCTTCCTTTCTCTCCTTTCTCTCTTCCTTTCCCTTTCCTTCTCCCTTTCCCTCTCCCTTTCTCTCTCACTCTTCCCCTGCACCTCCTTCTCCTCCTCCTTTCTTTTTCTTTGGATAATTTCATCATTGGGTTTACTTGCCAGTATTGAATCCATGAAGATAGTAGACTTGTTTTATAGATACTAGCAACAACCTTACCCATGCTTTATTTATTTATTTTTTATTTATTTTATTTTTATTTATTTGATTTGCCAATTGTTTACAAGATAATAAGTATAAGTGTATACATAGTTGTGAATACATGAAATGGGTACATATAAGAAAAATAAAAGAAGAATAAGAAACAATAGGACAGGGACGGTAGGCACGTTGGTGCGCTTATGCACGCCCCCTACAGACCTCTTAGGAAAGGGGTGAGGTCAATAGTAGACAGTCTAAGGTTAAAGTTTTTGGGGTTTGGGGAAGAAACTACAGAGTCGGGTAGAGTATTCCAAACATTGACCACTCTATTGCTGAAGTCGTATTTCCTGCAATCAAGTTTGGTGCGGTTAACTTTGAGTTTGTATCTATTGTGTGCTCTTGTGTTGTTATGGTTGAAGCTGAAGTATTCATTGACAGGTAGGACATTGCAATGTATGATTTTATATACCATGCTTAAATCAGACCGAAGACGGCGTAATTCAAGGTTTTCTAGTTCTAGAATTTCAAGTCTGGTGGCATAAGGTATTCTACAACGAGTAGAGGAGTGGAGAACTCTTCTTGTGAAATATTTCTGGACTTTCTCAATTGTGCTAATATCAGATACGTAATGTGGGTTCCAGACTGATGAACTGTATTCGAGTATTGGTCTAGCAAATGTTTTGTATGCTCTGGTTAGTAGTGTGATATTACCAGAGAAAAAGCTACGTAGGATTAGGTTAACAACTCTTAATGCCTTTTTGGCTATGTAGTTGCAGTGGGCTCTAGCACTTAGATCATTAGAGATGAGTATTCCAAGGTCCTTTACAGAGCTAGGGTCTGTTATGCATTTAGTTGTCATTTTTTTGCACATGAACTGAGAATAAAGCCAACCAAAGGCCTGGCACAATGTCTCAATTAATTGCTTTTTCCTATTTCAATGGTTGTTGTTTTTTTTACTCAAACACAACAAGACAGAAATAACCTATCTTCCTCATGAACCAGTTAATTGATAGGAACGGTATGGAAAAGCATAAGGCTGACAAATCACAGACAGAAAGTCTTCTGTTATGACTGGTATTAGAGGAGATAGAATCACAGACATGGTCACCCTGTACACGTACAGTGGGATTCAGCTATGGGCAAGGAAAACAAAACAGCACAACAAATCTCTGCACGGCAATAAGTCTTACTAAGGTATATAATCTTCTGCCCCCTCCCCAAAATCCTTCCCAATGAAAGAGGCTTTTGTTTTATTCTTAACTCATTCTCAGAGTATTTTAGGGCTTCTTCTACAGTCTTCCTTCTCTTGTTGCACAATAAGGCCATAGGTTTTTTTTGTTTTTTTTTGCAAGGATGGGATTTATTCTATTCTCTAAACAAATCGGTGATATTGACTATACATATGATTAATTATTTTCTGCATGTGGGGGTGCCATGCTCACTTAATTCAGTGGTGTTTGGGTTGCTCTGCATTGATTTGCATTGTTCATTCCCAAAAATTATAAAGAGAGAAACAGCAAGTCCTTTAAATGAACAAACAAAATATTTAAAAAATAAATAGCAGGAAGGCATTTCCTCCTTTGAGTAAGCCTCACATTGCCTGCAAAGCCAAGCCATGTTTATTTGGTGCAAAAGCTTGCAAAGCAAAACTTAACATGTGGTTTCCGACTGTGGAAAGTCTTTTTTTTTTTTTTTAATGGATAGACTGGCAAATGGATTATCTGCTATTGCCAAATTGCAAATGAGTGGACTATGCTTTCAGCCTGGCTGAAGCAAACTCAGCTTAATTGATGAATCACATAGAAACCTGGAACTGTTGATTTTTGCAGATGAGAAAACAAAAAGGAAGGCAGGGTTAAAACTGTTTTCCTTAAAATGGTACACCGTTTCAATTGGAAACGAAGAGAAGAATTCCAGCTTTCCATCTCTGGGTTTTCAACTCACTTGGATTTAGGAGATTTTCCAATTTTTCCAGGTGCACCTGCCTGATTGTTGCATAGCACAGCAGCCTAACTAATATAGCAGGAGCCAAAAGTCTCTATTTTCTTGTAAGGCACAAGAGAAAAAGAGGCAGCCCACTGAGTGGATCTGAGGGCTGATTTTTTATTCTTTGTCTGTTCAGATTTGTAGCTGTGCCTTCTAGAAAGGTCAAGCGACACATGGAAATAAAATACTTTTGCAATGTTGAGCCAGGGGTTCAAAAATGTCCACCTTGCTCTGTTTCTATCATAGAGACATAGATAAGGATGAAACCTTAAGAAATCTTTACATTCAAATTCTTTTGGAGACCCAGCCATATTTGGAAGATACAGCTCATTTGCTGTAATCCACACTGTATATCTGACATATACATGATCGAGTGTGTCTAGAGGTATTTCACGAGAAGAGTACTCCACTCTTCTATTCACAATAAGAATCCCTTATACCACCAAGCTTGAAATTCTGGGCTTGGACAATCTGGAACTCTGCCGCCTGCAGTCCGATCTAAGCATAGTACATAAAATTGTCTGCTATAACATATTACCTGTCAATGACTTCTTCGGCTTCAATCACAATAATATGCAGGCAAACAATCAATTCAAACTCAAGGTTCAAACTCGATTGTAGAAAATACAACTTCAGCAACAGAGTGGTCAACGCCTGGAATGTTCTACCCGACTCTGTTGTTACAGGCTCAAACCCTCACAGCTTCAACCTCAAACTGTCTACTGTGGACCTCACCCAATTCCTAAGTGGTCCATAAAGGGGGCGTACATAAGTGCACCAATGTGCCTATTGTCCCTGTTCTGCTGTCCCCATTGACCTGTATTTACTTCCTTTGTTTATGTTTATGTTTATACTTAAACCTGCTATCTTGTACATCTTTGGCAAACAAACAAACAAATAAATAAAAATTGAGAACAGGCCATGTTAAGCCCTTTCTCAACTGCTACAGATAGTCACCAATTTAGAACCATACCTTAGAACCATAAGCCCAGAATTATGGCCATAAGTCTTTCCAATTGCTAAACAGGTATCCATGTGGCTAAGCTCGATTTTACATCCTTTTTTTTACAGCAGTCGGTAAGTGAATCACCATGTTGGTTAAATAGATTTATGGTATGAGGTGGACAATGGTCTGAGGTGGACAATTTGTTTTTATTTCCAGAAACTGAAAGTAAACACCAATTTCTGGCAAAAAAAATAACAACAATGTAATTTGCAGTCATGTAATTGTGGGGTGTTGCAGATGGTTATACATGCAGGGCAGTTGTTAATGACCCAAAATGCAATCACATGGTCATGGGAAGGGGGTGGCTGTTGCAATTTAGAATCAGGTTGTAAGTAGGCTTGGGGTACTCCGTTGTAACTAAGTGTAAGTTGATGACTACCTATATGGAGTGGGGTTTATTGATTCATAAAATAGCAGCTATTGTGGCATGAATCCATACATGTGTTTACCAAAAAGATATTTAACAAGGTTGCTTCTCATCCTTCTTTCTAAAATTTTGGGAGACTCTTGGCATCCTGATCCCAACAGTTCTTTTTCTCCAAAGGAAAACATAATTCCAAGCAAAGTGTTGGCTTGTAGCCATTTTTGAATTATGTGTTCCGAATTGATAGGGGCAGCCCAGAGGCACTGTAGGAAATATAGGAGATGTTGTCAGATGGTTCTTGGCTTCCCAATTTGCTGACTACCTGTTTATTAGTTTATTTAAAATCAAAACAAAAAGAAAATTAGAAGTCCTGGTAAATGCCAAGGCTGCAGGCACAAATCTGGAATATCAGTTCCGATTTCTTGAGTTATGAAATATATTCAGCCCCTGCATTCTCAACTCTCTCTCTTACAAACACAAACAAGGGTGTAGCTTCAACTAAGGAGAATGAAGACATAAATAGCCTGAGGCAGCTAGGCAATTCAGTGGAAAAATACAAGTAAAAGGATGACCCAACATAACAGCTAAAAATAGGAATAAACATAAACATACCAGGAATGATAGAACTTTGCTAGCTAAATTCATTCCCACCAGTGAATGAATTTATGGTAAAATTTAAGAGATAGCATGAACATGCCTTGGAATTTTGATCAGTATCAAATCAAGCTTGCAAGTCCAATCTTGATTTTTCCTGGATATTTTTTCTCCCAGGAGTATTCTTCTCCGAATACATGGTGATTTTCATTATTGGTACACAACTGAATTCAATTCATTGTAAATCTCCTCTTTCTGCTCATTCCTGATTTATGAAAACTAAATGTATTAAATCTGCACATTTCTAACATGTTAATGGTATATAACTTTTAAGATAACTCCAACAGCATTGCTCCAGCCAGGTGCTCCTGCTTATATGTCAACGTGTTATATATCTCCAATCTCATCAAAGCATAGAGATAGTTTCTCAATCTAAGTAACTACCCTTATGAATTCAATTTCCACAGATGGATTGCATTGTTTATTCACTTACCACATAAATTAATTTTGTGTTTTCATTATTATTCTTTTATTTCTTCTTTACAATGAAAACCTTTACAAAGGATAATGGAAACAAATCAGTTTTATTTCACAAAATTTATATTATTTATATCACTTTCCCCCCCCCAAATAAGACGGCAAACATATCCAACACACCTTCATGTCTAAGGCAGGACTAGAACTTACAGTGTCCTGGTGATTGGCCCAAATTCACCCAGGCAAATTTTCATGGTCTAAGGTGGGACTTAAAACTCATGTCCTCCTAATTTCTAGATTGGTGCCTTAACCACTAGACCCATTGGCTCTCATATGTCATATGAATAAAACCATTTGGTTGTTTGGACAGGTGCAAGTATTGTGAATGGCACATTGCTTCATTTCATTGAAGCTCTTTGAAGATGTCCCATATAGGTTTCTGAAGTTCTCTGCACTGCATTATAAACTACCCAGTTTATCAATCACGGAAGGACAACCACTTAATAAAGTGATGAGGTTTTTTCCATCCACAAGAAAAAAGTAGAAACTATGAAATTATTTTCTTTTTCCAGGACTCTTGTTGAAGCACGCAATTGACAAATAATATTCTCACTATTCTTAACTTTGGGTATTTGCTTTGTCTCAAGAGTTCCTTACAAACAGTCAGTTTTCTGCATCTATTTTTTTTTCTTGTTGTCTCTCTGCCCAAATATGACTGCTACTATTTTTGGGGGGGCAGGGGCAGGGTCTTGGATTATTGAAATCCAGTCTTTTCTATTATTTTTTCCTCCATTCTGAATTAAGTATTTTATAACTAAGGTAAAAAAAAATGCAACAGGGAAAATTTCAGCCTCTGAAGTGTTTCCATGATGATTGCAAAGGAGGCACTTATGTGAAAAACAGTGGATTAGAACTAGCCAACCATGATTTTTTTCTTCTTCTTCACAGCAGATTCCATAAGATAGTTTTACCCTTTTGATATAGATTAAACTGTATAAAATTCCAGGAAATATAATTTCAAGACATATAGAAAGCAACAGTGTCTATGGAGATTCTCAGTCATCCAGGCCATGTTTGTCCCAGGTGCTTTTTCAAGAGGCAACTGGACTTTCTGGGTTTTCTTTGAAGATGTTTCACTTCTCATGCAAGAAGCTTCTTTAGCTCTGACTAGATGGTGAGGAATGGAAGGATTTATACTCCTTGCAGATCGTTTGCATTATTATACAACATCATCTACCTCCAGTCTACAACACAGTCCCCTTTGCAGTTCCAAGAAGGCTCCACACTCATTTGCACTACTCAGGTCACCCTGATGACGCTGACAAACCTCTTGGTGGCCTCAATGACTCTTTAAAAGAATGCAAATGCAAATAACCAGCTTTCTGCAAGGAGTATAAATCCTTCCATTCCCCACCATCCAGTCAGAGCTGAAGAAGCTTCTTGGGTAAGAAACAAAATGTCTTCAAAGAAAAACAAGAAAGTCAAATTGCCTCTTGAAAAAAACAACTAGAAAGCAACAGGTTTGGAAAACTGATCTAGTTAACAGCCATTGGTCTGGCCTGCAGTTTGAAGGGACACTGCCCTTTATAAGTCAAGATAACAGAAATTGGAAGACCAACAGTTTATGGAGTAGTAAGCTTGGGCTTTGCCAAAGGACAGAATTTTAGCAACAGTGATTTTAAATGCATGTTGTGGTATAAACTGAAATTATCCATTGATAATTTTATTGCTCATGGTACATGTCAGCCTTGAGCTTTTAAAGCCATAAACACTATGTACTAGTAGGAAACAATTTCTCTGTTTGCTTTCTCTGTGCTTTGCTCCTGATAAAGGCATCAACGTACTATTGGAATCTGGAGTAGAAGTAGCTAATGGTTAACCACTAGCAATTTTGGAAGAAGGAATGAAACAAGAAGGAACAATTATTTCTACAGTGTATGCACACAAGTGTATACAAATATACAATACATTATCAATTGTATCTGCAGTTTTGTTTATAAAACAAAATCCCTTCTCAACCTTATGGAAAGTATGTGTTTCTCAATCTCAGGTCTTCTAACATAGGTCTGAGAGTTTGAGGGTTCTGCACTGTTTGAGGGTTGAGTATCTTAGCTGTTCTTAGCACTGACCTCTTCTGAATAGAGCATTCTTATGCTATTTCTGGATCTGTTGGAGATTAGGAGTCCCAGCCCCAATTCGACCACCACTAGGATTGCTTTGGTCTTTACTTCCTACGTCCTTTCTAGTTCCCCTTTGAGGCCCTAGTACTTTTCCAGCTTCTCATTGTCTTTCTTCCCGATGTTGCCATCACTTAGGACTTCTATTTCAATCTTGTCTTGTCTTCTACCAAAATGTCTGGTTGACTGGCCAATTCCTGCCTCAGATGTCACCTAGATTAACAAGGTCCACATGAGATATGGAACAATCCGATAAGTGGACGACTGGAACAAACCATACATGGATGAGACAAGAGAACCTTGTTGAGGTAATTCTCCTTTAGGAGAATGAGTGCAACCAGGGAAACGTAGTGAGAGTGGTATTGAATAACACACAACCAGCACACAGATACACTGAATATTGAAATGTAGGTTTTACTTCCAGTAAACAGTTAAGCAAAGTCCAACAAGCAGTCCAAGTCATACACGGTTAAAGCAGTCAGTTTTCAATTCAGGGATAATCCAAATAACAAAATCCAGTGTCATAAACAGTTCAGTAATAGACTCACATCAATCCAAGAATAATGACGATCAGCAACAGTCAATAGGGAAATGCAGGACCAAAAACAGCGACCATCAGAACATTTAGCAACTAGCAATTAACAACAACAGAACATACAACCCAGGTTTCTGGCTCCATCTTATGGCCATTTGAGGAACCACACCCAATTACAATTTTAGCATTCCCTTAAAGAGACAATATTAAATGTCTATCCTGGTTTATATATTTCCAAACCAACTGTTAGGTGATTATCAATTCCTAACAAACCTCATAATATAAACGTATATTATGTATTGATACATAGATTTTTGAAAATCTGATTTAAAATTATTTCATCATAATACAGCATAAATCCATAATTGTCCCCCCCCCCTTCCTTCATCCCAAGTACACCACTTGTTTTCTCTTACATTATATCTCTTTGGCCTAGCTTTTAGAGCATGCTGCTAAGCAGCTATCTATGGATGAGGGATGCTAGGAACTCAATAAATCTGGAATGAATTCTTCCAGCATTCATCATTATCAGTTCCAGCATTCCTATGTGAATATTGGCTTCATACAAATGTGAGGTAAAACGTTTCTAATCTTTTCTCCTCCCTTTGAGTTTGTTCTAAAATGGTACATTGGCAAAGTGAATTGTGTGGATGTTGGAATTCTGAAATTGAATGAATCTGTCCAATCCTCAGTGTAAAAAAGTCAGGACAGGCATGGTGCTGATAGTTAATTTGTCAATTCCATTTTTATAGAGACACTACTTTAATTGTTCTCATTGCTAAGACCTTCCTTTTAATGTTCAGCCAAACCTCTTTTTCTTACACCTTACACTCATTAAATGCAAAACTGTCCTTGTGAGAACCTAGAACAGGTCTTTCCTTTCTGTATCTAAGCTTTTCAAGTTCTTGAAGGTCTTTGGAGTTCAATCAAATGCCTACAGCCAGAGACACACTAGAAAGGAATGGAGAGGGTCATCTGAAATAGCTGTGCATTTTTATTCAAACATTCTGAACACTAGTGGGCTTGAGAAGACATACACGGTCCATAATTATAAAAGATGTAGCTCTGCATGACAGCACATATTTTAGTTGTTCAAAGTAACGCCTGTCAATCCTGGCAGCTTAAACCAACTAGCAGAATCTTGAAACATGTTTTGCTTGGACCATCGGAGTGCAGCCAGACATGAATTTCTGTGTGCCAGTACAACTTTTTTAAGCACCAAAGAGTCATTTCCATGACTTATTCAGGCATTACCACATTTTTTATCTACAGCAATTTTGAATTAATTTTATGCCAAAGAGGGTAAAATGATAGGCCAGTATTTGAAGCATACATACGGATTTGGATTTGATCCAGTTTTGAATTCATGCTTCCCAAACCAAGCAAATCTGGTTTTCCTGGAAAAACCCTTGATAGAAAGTTTGGGTTTATTGTGCTGCAAAAAATCTTCAAGGATAGCATGAATTGATTGAGGCAACTAGTATATCCTCTTAATTTCAGCTGCAAGCATTTCTTAGTTTCTGCTTAATATTTATTTTATTTAACTGAGAGGATTCCCAGTGAGTTTTTAAAAACCCAGTAGTATGCTATGACAGTTTTAAATTTTGTATTCCTTGGCAGCAATTTACTATGAGGTTCTTCTTCCAGAGTTAAATTTTGTGCCAGTTTGAATAGCCTGATAATTAGGCAACCTTATACTCATTATGTGAATAACTCCTATTCACATTCTTCTATCCAGGCACTGTCCAATTTAAACAAGTTAGAATAATTTTAAGCTAAGCAATAAATACAGGATTGCAGCAAAAAGTTGCAATATCCAGATTTTGCAAAGTTGCTGAATCTGAGAGATTTGCCCTTTCATTTCTATTGGTTTACAGGGTTCGTGGGGAATAATTTGCAGTTTTTTAAACATTTTTTTTACAGTTTATACTTTTGCCATTGTCAATTTTTTCAGTGATGTTGTAGCTTTGAACAGTCAATAGAAATGGTCACTTTGAATGGTCCTTGGTACAAAACCCACCTTCTTCTATGCCATGGGTGTCAAACTCAATCGCGTCATGTATGGTGATGTATCGTGATGTTCTTTGCCTTTGCGGAACCAGGGTGGGCGTGGCCTGCATATGACACATCCAGCCCGCAGGCTGCCAGTTTGACACTCCTGTTCTATGCCATTACAGGTGATTTGATGAACTAGTCTTCTGAAAATAACTGAGGGCTTTGGAAGCTGAGGACCAAGAAGACATCGACAAAAATGCAAGAGAGGAGGGTGGGGGGAAGGACACATAACAAACAAGCTGTGTTCACATGAAGGGGATGAAAAGTAGCGGAGAAATAGGGAAATATTTTTTTCCTTTCCAGATTATTATTGTTTTCAGCTCCCTCTTAATTAGGCCAAGGAAGCTGCCTGAAATTCTATGACTGTGTCTTCTGGCACAGGGGTGGGATTCAAATTTCTTAACAACTGTTTCTGTGGGCGTGGCCTAATTTGTGGGTGTGGCTTGGTGGTCATGTGACTGGGTGAGTGTGGTTTGCTAACTGGGTGTGGCTTGGTGATCACGTGACTAGCTGGGCATGGCTTATATGTAAATATTGTAAATATTTATGTAAATATTTAATTTTTTATTTAAAAAAGAGCAACTTTTACCCAAAATCAGGCAAAGCAGGCAGGCAGATTGAGTTGCTCACAGAATCACAGATTCACTCAGAGATCTATCTGCCATCGGCTACCTGAGTCTGCATTGAAAAATAGAAGCTTCAGTCCTAAGGAAGGTTCGGCTCTGCTTTTAGATTATCTAGAAAGCAAGAAATCCAACAATTTCCTGCTTTCTAGCTAAACTAAATCTCCCGGTACAGCAGAACAGCTGATGGTCAAAGGAAAAAAAAAGAAAAAATAGCAACTTAGCAGGCACGTTTAATGGCACGCATACCAGGTAAGGTATGAGTGGGCAGGGAGGGGAGAGGAGGAGCCAGCTAGTGGCACAATTTGCCAATTCTCTGAACTGGGCAGAATTATAACAACCGGTTTTATAGAACTGGTCCAACCAGGTAGAATCCCACCCCTGTTCTGGCATCTTGCTGAGTCTTCTTCCCCCTGCTCACTTAATGCAACATGTGTTTCTTTTTCTTGTATTGTCAAAGGTTTGAAGGCATTCCTTCCCCTCCAAATACTGAGGATTGTCAAGACATCAGGCTAAATTAACAATGCACCTTTAATTTTTCCTAACTTTCATCAATGGGAGAGGGGGAGGTGATATTTTTTTGGGAGTCCAGGTTTTCAGAAGAAGTCCTGGTTTCAAGGACTGCCTTCCTTCTTTGATCTATAAGTCAGAGCTGTCCAAACATGACAACTTTAAGACTTGCGGACTTCAACTCCCAGAATTCCTCAGACAGCCATACTGGGAATTGAAGTTTATAAGTCTTAAAGTTGTCAAGGTTGGACACCCCTGATTTATAGATTACAGAATGAAGGCAGTGCTTGAAACTAGAATTCTGGGAGTTGAAACCCACAGGTCTTAAAATCACCAAGGTTGGACATCCCTGCCATAATTAGCTTGAAAAGCCTTCTGACTGGAGTGGGGGCCACAAACAGTTAGTAAATGAAAGAATAATAAATACCAATGCAGAATAATATTGAATATCATCCTAACAGCTCTAGGTCTTATAAACTTCCAGCTTCTCCCTCGCTCTTTTTTTTTTTTTTTTTTTTTGAGTACTAGCAGGAAAATATTGGGGATTTTTTGCACTATTTTAGAGCAGTTATTTTCTTCTTTTCCTCCTGAACAATGAAGGTTAATGTCTCTCAATGTTCCCTTTTTAACCCAAGGCAAACATCCAAGATCTCATAACTGGCTTGGATTGCAGTTTGATAAAGAAGGGGACCTCTCTCTATCCAGCACTGTCTCTCTTTTCCCAAAGTTAACCTCACGGTGGTAAGGGATAGTATTTTATCAAGGTCTGCATCTCCCTCCTTCCCTGCTTTTTATCATCCAGAATATTGCTAGCACATAAATCCCAGGGAAATGTACTTGTCCAAGGTGTCAGAATCTATTTGATGGACTCATCCCGGTTGGTAACTTGTCTTGTACTGTGCACTTGAGTGTCGCCTAAGATGCTTGCATAGCCACCAAATGAAATATCAGTGCATTTCCCAAGTGGTGAATAATTCAAAATGGCATAGTTGCAAGATTTCCAGTGTCACAAATTGCTGTCACAAGTAGAATTTATTATTATTAATGCCTGGCACAGATATTCTCCTATACTTTCCCCCCCTATCTGCCCTCCTTCCATTAGATGAAAGAGAAATCCCTTCTGAGATTGTTTTAAAACAGAAGATTGTGACTTGCTTATTATATTTATTCCTTGGAAAAGGAACTAAGTAGTTTGTATCTAGTTGTAGTTGTTTTTTACTGTACAATTCTTTTTCTAGCAATCGGCAAACTGCCTGGCTTCCCATGAATCAATTAAATCTCAAGGGAACACTCATGAGAGTAATCCTTCTACTGGGCTTTCTCTGCAGTGTCTGTACCATCAGTGATGGTGGGCAGGTTGAATGGTGGAATCTCCAGTTGGAGTAGGGGGATGCGGTGGTGCGGTGGCTTAGTGACCAGTGGATTAATGATACTGGAACTACCAACTTGAAATGGTCTGCACTCCAACAGTTCGAGCCCAGCTCCATGAGATGGGGTAAATTCCCACTGCTCACTCCCTGGCTACTGCCCACCCCACAGTTGTTAATGCCTTGCGAGTTCTTTTGTTGTGGTATCCTGGGTCCTTTGTTGTAACCTGCTGGGTCATTTGTGTTTTGATCTCTTTTCCATTAGCCTCCTGTGTTGTAATGGCTTGGGTAATGGGTTGTGTGATGACCTTGTGAGTTTTATTGCTGTGGTATCCTTGGTCTTGTGCTGTGGTTTCCTGGGTCGTTTGCTGTGTTGCAACTTCTTGAGTTCTTGTGGTGTAATTTCCTCAGTTTTCTGATGTGATATCCTGAGCGGGTGGCTGTGATGTAGCATTCTGGGTTTTGGTCCTAGCACAAGGCCTATGTGGGCTTCATTTTTCATGTAGAATGAAAACCGGTTATGAACAGAAATAGGTAGCGATGGCTTGTCTCCAGATTTAAAGAATATTGCGTACTATCCTGTATTTTCCCAAAGGGGTTTATAATACAAGCCTCCTGTTGCAGCTGAAAGAACTATTACATGATTCAGACCTTTTGAAATTACTATAATAGTTGTAACAGAGGCTAAAATGAGCTGGTACATCAGAAAGCATAAAACTAATGCACAGATATGCCCCACTCTTGAGTGCTGGCAATTATTTATGATTTGACTTCAGAAAACTAGATTGGGAAGAGGGGGAATCTACACGTTTGGGCCAAAATAAAACTATCTTCTTTGCTCATGTACAGGATAATTTGATTAGAATGTCACTGAACTATAAACACCCAAAAATAACAGAATGAAATTTTTGCACTGTTTATTGTGGAGTCAAGGCAATTTTAGCTTCCTTTGTCCAAGCCTCTAATTTCTGTTTCCTCCTTCATTTTTTCTCTATTGTTGTATTTTTCTTTCACCTATTTTTTTTCCTTTTCCTTTCTCTGAAGAGTCAATATCTGTATATGCAAATTAATATCCAGATGTTATTTGAGCAAAGTGTTAAATAATAGGATGCTTGTGTCATGCTGATAGTTCTGCTATTAAAACTATTGAAAAACTTCCCCTGCTCCTTCTCTCAGCGGTTACATAGAAAGCTGTAGAATTTAAATTGGTGCTTGGCTCATTTTATACATTATTCTCCAGTAGATCAAGGAAGGTAAAAAAGAGACTTGCTTGAGCTGGCATCGTAAAGAATGTCAGTTCTCAAACATCTACTAAGAAGTATTTGGTAGCATGAAGCTTCTATGCATCATTTTATAAATATTCCAGTGAATCCAGATGCCAGTGTGCCATACGTTTTTTTTTCCCCGCTATCCACATAACTGATTTGGAGCAAGCATTCCTAAAATGTCACTTTGTTCAAGATCAAAAGCAATCACAACTGTACACTGAACCATGTGTTGGAAACAGCAAACACGTCATTTCTTCTGCTATGCCCCTTCTAATGTTTGGATTTACAAGCTGTATTGATGTTCCATGTGTGCCATCAATAGGCCACACGTGGCTCCTGAACATTCAAACATTCATTTTGAACATTCAAAAATGTTGTTTGTTTCCTTGGAGAGAAGGGAGGGAGGGTTTTGAGGGCAGAATGAAGTGCCAATAAAAGAAGCCTTGACAGCCATCCAAAACAAATACAACCCCCCCCCCAAGCACATCCTAGATCTGACCAACCACTGCCTATCCAATACATACTTCACCTACAACGGACAAAAATACAAACAAATAGAAGGAGCACCCATGGGATCACCCCTCTCACCTGTCATCGCAAACCTCTACATGGAACACTTTGAAACACAAGCTCTAGAAAAATATGATCACAAACCCAAACTCTGGCTCAGATACATAGATGACACCTTCATAATCTGGCCACACGGGAAAGAAAAACTGAACAACTTCCTCACACACCTCAACAGCCTACACCCCAAAATACAATTCACCATGGAAACAGAAGCTAACAATCAACTTCCCTTCCTAGATGTCTTGGTATACAAAAAATCCAATGGCTCCCTAGGACACACCATCTACCAGAAGAAAACACATACAAACTGCTATCTACACGCACTTTCACACCATCACCCAGCACAGATCAATTCCATAGCCGAGACACTCATCTCCAGATCAATATGCTTAGCATTTTGATGAACAACACCTAAAAACCGAACTACACACTCTCACTAACGTACTAACAGCCAATGGATTCCAAAGAAAGAAGATTACCCACCTAATCCAAAAAGAAACCCCAACCAAAATCCAAGACAGAGAACAAGAGAACGGCAAATATATAAAAGGCACTACAGACAAAATCAGCAAGATCCTCCAAAAATACAACATTAAAACAGCATTCTGCACAAACAGAAAAATATCCACCATCCTAAGAAACCCTAAAGACAAAATTGAGTTAGAAAACCAAGGAGTATATGAAATCCCTTGCACCGCCTGCCCACATACATTGGACAAACTAACAGAAGAATAAGTGCACGCATTGAAGAACATAAGAACTCAATCAAAAAGGAAGAACTGACCTCTTCCCTGGTCCAACACCTCAAAGCGACAGTACATGAGATTGACTTTAAAAATACCAGAACTATCACCCAAACCGAACACTTCAACAACAGAATAATCAGAGAAGCCATAGAGATAGAAAAATGCCCACACAGCATGAATAAATGAGATGACACCTCCCGCCTACCAGCCATTTGGAAACCCGCCCTCATGAACAGATGAGTACCTAACATGAAGAATGACACCAGACCCACACCCACAAGGGCCACACAAGATGCTACCACCACACTTCCACGTAGAAAGCAGACTCACACCCACACAGAAGATGAGACACGACCATGGACCAGAAGCCACAGTGCAGCTGCATCACTACCTGCTTCAAACCCCTCCGAGCCATACATGAAGCGAACTGACACCCACCCACCATGAAGATGCGGCACAACCACGAACGCGAAGCCAAACAGCAGGATCACAGCTCACCAGCTCAACTCCCCCAGCAACTAAGACTAACCTGAGCACAACCAAGCCTCCATCTGAACAGAACACACCTCCAGCCAATCAGAACATGACCAACCCCCCAACCAATCAGAACACAGCCAAACCCCCAACCAATGAGAACACACCCCCACCCAATCAGAACACAGCCAAGCCCCCACCCAATCAAGTCACACCCCACTAGCAGTTAAAAGGAAGAAGCAGCTGCAAGCTCACATTACTCTGAGAAGCACAGAGCCAAAAACACAAGCCTGAAGATGATGAATGAGACTTCATCGAAATGTTGCCTAGATACTTCCAATCTTACGTGGGAGAAAACCCGAATAACCAAAGATACATACATACATACATACATACATGTGTGTGTGTGTGTGTGTGTGTGTGTGTGTGTGTCAGGATGGATTTAAGGGATTTAAATTTTATTTAAATAAATAAACAGATACTATGATATAAATTTTTAAGAAGGTTTTTCATATATATGTATATGTATGTATGTATGTATGTATGTATGTATGTATGTATGTATATATGTATGTATGTATACATACATACATATACATGAAAAACCTTCTTAAAAATTTATATCATAGTATCTGTTTATTTATTTAAAAGATTTCTATAGTCAGACATCTTGTGTCAAACTCTAGGTATCTCCCAGAATTCAACAATTAAAACAACCATAATAAAACAATACAATATATGTATCCCTTAAATCCATCCTGAGACATCCAGGACCTAGAAAGCCTAATCCTAATAGGCCTGTTAACATTTCACAATTAATTGAAAAGAATTGACAAAAACATTTGCTTACTCGTTAAATTGACAATTTAACATCATTCTTCCTTCCTTCACCCCCTTCTTCCTGACTCTTGTAGTTGTTTCTGCAAAGAAACATCTTTTGTTTAACATTTGAACATTCAGTCATATCCTGGAAGAAGAAAATGTTGTGCCTCTTTTATACTGTTGACAAAAAAATAGAAACCCTGTAATGAAATTACCAGAAGTTGAGCTTCACTGGAAGAATAATTTCTGTCATCTTTCTTGTGATATATGGCAAGTAACAAAAGTGTGATCTTATATAAAAGAACTGACAGACAGCTTTTTTTTATCATCCTCAAAGATTTCTTTTTCTTTTTTTAATTTTTATTAGTTTTTAAAAACAAACATAAACAAACAAAACATAAAAACATCAAGCTATCTTCCATATGTATACATACAGTGTGCCGGTTGGTTTACAAATTGTTTTGTGCTTCCATTTCGTAGTCTTCAATTACAATTGAAGGGGCGTGCATAAGCGCACCATCGTGCCTACCGTCCCTGTCCTATTGTTTCTCTTATTCTTTTATTTTTCTTATATGTACCCATTTCATGTATTCACAACTATGTATACACTTATACTTATTATCTTGTAAACAATTGGCAAATCAAATAAATAAATAAATAAATAAACAATTGCATTGCATATAATCTCATATTTTCAATCAAAAATTAAGTACCTTGGTATCATTATTAATCAATCATTTGACTATACTTTAATTCATTCATGTTTTACAAGATAATCATAATTTACTTAGTTTATTTTATAACAATTCATATTATTATCTACTCATTTCAGCACATTCCAATATTTTCTTAATGATTTCCTCCTATGATGGTATTTTCTCATTTTTCCAGTTTTTATCAAATACAATCCTAGCCACTGTCAACAAATTTACAATCAGGTATTTCAAGTCTTTACTATATATTTCAGGTAATAAATAATTCCCAATAAAAATATCTCTGGTTTCAAATCTATATGTTTTTTTGTAATTTTTTCCAACCACATGTGGATTTTAGACCAGTATTTTTTAGCATCCTCACAAGTCCACCACATATGGTAATATGAGCCAGGTGTCTGATGACATTTCCAACATTTTTCGGATTTATTCTTGAACATTCTTGCTATTCTTGTCGGGGGGAAATGGCACCTGTAAAACATCTTATACAAATTTTCTTTATATGCTGTTGACATTGTCATTTTATAATTTTAAGACCACAATTTTTGCCATTTCTCTAAATCAATCCCATATCCAAAATTCTTCCCCCAAGCAATCATAGTTTCTTTAACTTGTTCTTCTTCTAATTTAATTTCTAATAAATACCCATACAATTTTTTAATCACCTTTTCATCAGTACCTGTCAAAATCTTATCTAAATCAGTCAATTTAAATCAGTCAATCTATTCATGCTTTCAAGAAATAGAAGAGATGATTCCACCAGACTGTCAATTATTTGGAAGCCTGCACTCACCAACAAAAAAAATCTCCACACCACTAGCCAGGCAAACACCTGGGCACAAACAGATCCCCGCTGATACCTCCAGCTCAAACACACTCCAACCAGGCACCCAGATGAAACCTAGCTTCCGAATAAATGATAGCCGTCCATTTACTCGTAGCCAAGCAGCACTAAAGGCCTCCAATACAGGAACACAAAGTTGCCAGCCAATCAAAACACAAAAAGAGCCACAAAACAGACAGAAGATATTAGAAACACCAATAAAGCAGAACACAGCAAACTCCAAGACCAATAAACACAGACCAAGACTCCCAACCAATCAGGATGAAGAAAAAACCATTCTGGCACAGCAGTAGGCTGCCCCAAATTTAAAACTGAAATGGCTGTGAATGTCTGACTCACAGACGAACACAATACAGAAGCCTGATGATGGCAGATGAGATTCTGCCGAAACGTTGCTACAACTTTAAAAGCACAACTACAATGACGTGGGAAAATACCCGAACAAAGCTGAATACCATACATGTATATATATATATGTGTCTATCACACACAACCCCCCTCTCCCAACACATACACACACATACACACAAGCATATAGAGAGATTACTACATTTAAGAAACAAAGTCAAATAAACCACTTATAAAAATATAAAACATGTCAGTTCTTTTCATAGCACCTCATGGAAATTTCCTGAAATTATCATGGACTACCTTCTTACATGGATAAAAGCTTCAAGAAATACATTGTGAATATTATGTTATGTGTATGGTGACCATATTTCCTTGGAAAAAAAATAATCAAAAAGGGGACATATCTGAAGAAAGTTGATAAGGATAAAAAAATTGTTTATCTTTTAATTTTTACAAAGACAGATTGAAGATCAAAACAACAAGAATAAAAATGCAACACAACACATATTATGATAAAAATATCTAAAATCAAATGGTATATGTAAATATGTTTTTAGAGAGACAATTCAATTTTCATATTTTTCATGCAAATGTGAAACATGGTAAATTAAGTGCAATTATTTGCATGGTAAAAGCTAAATGACCCACATAAGGGACAAAAATGAGTTTTTGAAAAATAAATAAATCTAAAAGTTTTACTTCAATCTAAAGCTTTCTGAAATAAAGGACTGTCCTTCATAATAAATTACCTATGGTCAGTGTAGTTATCCAGCGTGTCCAAAGTGGAATTGAATTACATAACGGGCTATCCCTAAGGAGGTTAGGAGCAAAATCTGGAAACATTTGATTTTTTTAAAGCACAACTGTTAATACAGCTTTATAAAGACTTAGTAAGAGCACACATAGAATACTGCATCCAGTTTTGTTCACTGTATTATAAAAAAGATGTAGAGACTTTGGAAAGAATGCAGAAAAGAGCAACAAAAACGATTAGGGGGCTGGAGGCTAAAACATATGAAGAACGGTTGCAGGAAATAGATTTTGTCTAATCTAGTGAAAAGAAAGATTAAGGGTTACATGATATAACTGTTCTAATATTTGAGCGGCTACCACAAACCCTGTTCGCCAGAGCATCAGAAGGCAAGACAAGAAAAAAATGGATGGAAACTAATCAAGGATAAAAGCAACCTAGAACTAAGGAGAAATTTCCTAACCGTGAGATCAATTAACCAGTGGAATGGCTTGCCTTCAGAAACTGTGAGTGCTCCATCACTGGAGGCTTTTAAGAAGATACTGGACTCCTGCTTGAACATGGGTGAGATCTAGAAGATCTCCTGCTTGGGTGTCCTGCTTGGATGGGGAGGTTGGACTAGATGACCTACAAGATCCCTTCCAACTCTGTTAGTCTGTTTAAACCTTCCCGACACCTTCCAACTCTGTTATTCTATATGTTATTCTTTGCTTATTTGGCCCACTCACTTTGATGTATAGATTTACTGTAGCATACTATACCCAACTGGCCAGCACGTAGTGCATGTATCACTCAGCTTTGCAAAAAGAGTCATGTTAGATGTTATGAGTTATACATTCACACATTTGCAGATCAGAAAGCAAAGTAGCAATTTTGCCAATGTTGCAGCTTATTCTCCCTTGTTCTTTCTCAACTTGTGAAATTACTTGTAAAACCCATAAAGCCTTTTGCGCCATTCATAAACAGTAAAAATGTTATATCATATTCTTCTGACTTGTTGATAATGCTATCCTTAGCCTGAAGCAGTGAAAAGGAAATTATTCCTGTTCCACATTTTAATTATGCTATAAACTTGGGGCACTAGCTATTGATCTTCCACATCTGGCATAAAAAGATTGTCTTTTTCTCATCACATTAATTCAAACATATTAGAAGGACTTAAGGAACATGTGAAAATCAGATCTTCCCTTTTGAAGAGAAAGATACGATGATGTCAATGTTCCTTACATTTGTTTATATTCTTCTTAAATCAGGGGTGCCAAACTCGATTTCATTGGGGGCTGCATCAGGGATGTGTTTGACCTTGGGGGGGCAGGTGGGCATGGCCAGGGTGGGCCATGGCCAGGATAAGTGTGGCCAACTCAACATCGCTCTTGTTGGGGGCACCTGTGGGAGCCTGGATGGGACTGGGGGATTCATTGACCCTCCCTCCTTCTCCCCTTCTTTTTGCTTCCTTGCTCTCTTCCCATTTTCCTTCTTTTTCTTTGTCTTTCCTCTTCCCTTTCTCCTTTCTGTTGCTTCTTGGATGGCCAAATGCAAAAGGGGAAACATTTCTCAATTTTGCCTTGTGCTGGTAAAAATGCCACTTTTGCTAGTAGCTTGTTTTGCTAGCACTCTGTCAGCGAAAACAGAGCTCAGGAGAGCCTGCACACACAGCCCTCCCAAGCTCCATTTTCACTGGCAGAGGCACTGTGGACTTCATTGTTTGACACCCCTGTTTTAAATAGTTGCTTGATAACTAGACAGCTAATAACGTGGACATACAAGTTCATATCAGTATTAATATTAGATTGTCCCATGCTATGTAGCATATAGGGCAGCAAGGAATCTCCAGTATTTTTGGTTTGGGGTGAGTCTGTCAGTGTCCTCCCATGCGATGTTTAAAGTCTTTAAGAATGTTCTTCACTGAGTATTTTGAGGACATCCTCTTGGCCAGTTGGCATCAAGGACAGGACATCTCATTGTCATCTTGGAAATTTGATTATTCTCCATATGGAGTATATGACCTGCAAGTTGCACTCTTCTGCATGTGACTATGTTATATAATTTGCTGGAGAAACGCTTTTTGGAGTTTCTTTCTGGAGCACTTCTTTGTTACTAACATGGTCAAAATAATGAATTTTTAGGAATCGATGAAGGCATCTTTGTTGGAAGGTGTCGAGTCTCTTGTTAATACTTGCTGATGTCTTTCAGATCTCACTGGCATAAATAGCAGTCGGGATCATTACAGAGGCAAGCAACTGAAATTTAAGATTCAGTGATATAGATGATGAGGACCAGATGATAAGGACCAGATCTGGAAAACAGCTGTTGCTTTTCCAGTGCGGCATTTGACATCTGTCTCTGCATCTCCATTTGACATCTGTCTCTCCATCTCCATTTTGTGCAATTACACCACCCAACTATTACAAATGAATTTATTGTGGTATAATGTCTTTTTTGTTGTTGTTGTTCCTGATTGAGGAACAAAACATCTGCTTGTGTGTGTGTTTGTGTACAAATGTATGTACCGCTTTCTGATAAGAAGCACATCAGATAATATCTCATTTTTTGTTCTAAAATGCAAGAATCAAGATCTGCAAGATTCATGGGGGAAGTTGTTCTAGAAAACTAGAGCAACGTTCTATAAAGAGCTTCCTCTTTAACTTGTTTGCCATCTGATCAAGCTGGTCCTTCTCTAACATTTCAAAAGATCAGAGCAAGCAAGTAATTTGGTGTCCTGTTTCTCACATGCCATGAAAAGAAAAGAAAAAGAAGAAACAGGATACTAGGAGAATAAAGAGTAGAAAGGGTTTGGTGTGAATGAAAATGGAATGCCATTGTTGTAATGACGAGGCAGTCGAGTTGTTTGATCATGAACAACTGAATCATGATGATCTTTATTGGAGTCTAGTCTTGCATTTATACACATTTTTAATTATCCTCCATCATTGGTTAACTTTGGTTACTGCTTAACTTTTGTTACTGTTTAGCATAGTAATTAACACAATTAATTATCTCTAGTTAAAGTCTAACATATGTTTACTTCCTCTCTCTAATCCTCCTTTAGATTAGTGACTTTGTTTGCCTGAGTTGTATTTGCTTGGAAACATTCTTTATCTGAGGTTTGCCATTCGAGATTGGAATATTCCTGCAATTACAACTCTACATGCCATCTTGTTTTTAACCTATTAATCAGTGCCATATAATACATTCTTCCCAAAAGGGGTGGGATTCCATCAGTTCTGTCCGGCTCTGTAGAACCAGTAACTCTGAAGAGCAGCAGACATAGAACCGGTTCTATGTCTGCTGCTGTTTTGGCCACCCACCCGCCTGGGCTCTTACCTGACCTTTATTTCCTGGTTTTTCAACCTCAGCTGCTTTGCGCGGCACAGCTGTGGTTGAAAAAGCAGGAAAAAAGTGTGTTTTCAATACCTGCACAACCGCATACAGTGCTGCTCAGCTGTCCAGGCAGCATGCTGATGACGATTCACATGCATGTGCAACAAATCGTAAATCACCGAACCAGTAGTTACACCGGCCGGATCCCACCCCTGCTTCCCAAGCATATTTTTTTTCCTGGAATGTGGCCTTTGATCAAAATGATTGCTTATACTTGACCTAAAACCATATACTGTTAATGAACTACAGTTGTCACTTTTTCCTACCTTCCCCGACTTCATATATTAAACAATTCTGTATGAATACAGCTTAAGTGGATGTTGAGTTCTTTAGAAATGGGTGGTATATAAAGCCATGCACTCAGAATAACAGAGTTGGAAGGGACCTTCTCGGTCAGAGGTGTCAAACTTGATCACATTGTGGCCCATATCATGATGTATCAGGATGTTTTTTGCCTTTGTGGAGCCAGGATGGCCATGGCCTCCAGCCTGTGGGCTGCCAGTTTGACAGGCCTGTTCTAGGTCTTCTATTCCAACCCTCAGCTTAAGCAGGAGACCCTATACCATTCCAGACAAGTGTCTGGATGCCCAGTCTCTTCTTAAATGTTTCCAGGGATGGAGCACCCAGAACTTCTGAAGGCAAGCTTCCACCAGTTAATTGATTTTATGACCTTTCTTGCCACAGTTGTTAAGTGAATTACTGTGGTTGTTAGGTTAGTCACATAGTTGTTAAAAGAATGTGGCTTCCCCATGGACTTTGCTTGTCAGAAGGTTGCAAAAGGGGATCACATGATCTCAGGGCATTGCAATCATCATAAATACATGGCAGTTGCCAAACGTTCAAATTTTGATCAAATGGATATACTGCAATAGTCATAAATCAGAAGTGGTATTCAGCAGGTTCTGACCAGTTCTGGAGAACTGGTAGTAGAAATTTTGAGTAGTTCGGAGAACTGGCAAATACCACCTCTGACTGGCCCCGCCTCCATCTATTATCTGCCTCCCGAGTCCCAGCTGATTGGCTGGGTCTTCTTTTGTTGCCCTGCACAGGTTAGTGGGGTGGGAGGGAATGGAGATTTTACAGTATCCTTCCCCTGCCACACCCACCAAGCCACACCATGCCCATCAAGCCATGCCACAGAACTAGTAGTATTTTTTTTTTTAATCCCAGCACTGTCACAAATGTGAAAAGTGGTTATAAGTCCACTTTTTTCAGTACAGTTGTAATTTTGAACAAACACTAAATGAATGGTTGTTAGCCAAGGACTATCGGTATAAATAGCCTTAAATCAATATAGCTGTAAAAATGCCTTCATATTTTTCATGAAAGACAATGCAAATAATGTACTTTTGAGAATCTCTCTCCCTGCCCATTTATTAAGAAAATACACCAAAATAAGCAAGCTAATTTTGATTTCAGCACATACCTTAGCAAGCATATTATTGCCTAAACGAAGAATTTAGAATTCCCCATTCTATTCCTTCTCACAAATTAGGTTTCTGTAACTCAAGAATTCAACTGAAGTTTGTTCTAACTGCATATTTTTTGAAACTAGAAAGTTGAACTGATTGTGCACTATTTCTTTTTACTTGATTCATATCCTACTTTAACCATAAAAGGGCTAAATGTATACTAGCCAGACACTTTCTCTGTCAGCTCACCACAGATTTCTTCTGTCAACTCTGGATGACAGAGCATTTATATCCCACCATCTTCAATCTCAGAAGACTGTCTCTGAGAAGGGTAGGCAAGGTTCCCTAACACATCTTTCTCTTAGTCTTCAGTGAATGTTTTTCAAGATCTCTTTTCAGCAATCTTTTCCAGAATTGCCTTCAAACTAAAAAGCTTTCAGTTGTAAATATAATTCTGCCCAGTGTAATTTACGATAACCAATCAACCTGTTTCCAAAAACAGCAAATGTTCAGTTGTCCTCTCTGTCTAGACCAGGGGTGCCCAACGTCATCATGGCAGCATCATGTAACATATCGGGACTATTTTCCCTTTGCTAAACTGGGCATAAGTGTGGCCAGAATGTAACAAATCTGGCCCACCGGCCGGGAGTTTGATGGCCCTGGTCTAGATCATTAAAACCACAACGAAGTTCATATATTCTCTGTATTCTTCGGATGACCCCAGGAACATAGGGGTTGCGATGGAGGTTGGTTTCATGAATGACAGATTCCTTCACTATGGATAGATGTGATTTACAAGGGATTGCAAATATGAGATATTATCTCCCTAAAGCAAAACAAGCCAGCAGGTAGGTGAATCCACTGGAGCATTTGAGATGAATCCTGTTGAAACAGGCCTGAAGCAGGAGTAATACCAGTAGCTGGAATGACAACTGGATTGATGGCATTTTGTGCCTTTGCTAGACTGAATAAGCAACTAGTACTACTCTCTAGTGGTAAGAAAGGTAGAAAATGATGTACATTCGTTGAGACAAAATATCAATCCAGGAACATCTCCACTGAACAGCTTGTGAAGGAATCTGTTGGGTTTTCCGTACAAAACCTCCATCCTCTGTGCTAGATAAAACTTGATAGATACATCTGGGCATTCAACACTTTTTCCCATTTGATTATATAAATTATGAAGGAAAGGCAGGCGACATTTCCCAAGTGACTGGCTTTGTCAAGAACTGTAAGCAGGACTTCAGCAGTTACACAACGTCCCAGTTAGGGACATGCAAAGTGACAATATTTGGTATATTTATCTCTGAATGGGCACTATCAAACCTGCAATACTGGATGGACTTTGCAAATGTTTGCTTTAAACTGCCTTTCATATCCATCATTGTTTTCAAAATTCAGGGTGGAGGCTAGAGGATAAAATCATCCTTTTATTTAATGTTTCAAAAAATCTGAATTTTTGTTAATTTATTATGATTTGTCCAGAGACTCAAATGTGTCCATTCTCCACTTCTGTTAGTGGAGAATAATGGAAAAGAGGTGGAAAAGAAGCAAAGATCTATTTTGCGGGTCAGTTTGTGTTTACTTCATCTTTCCTTTGTTTAATTTTATTACCCAGCTAGGTAACATCATCAGTGTTAGTGAGTGTAAAGTTTGCTCCCCATTCCTATATGGTAGCTTTCCCTAACTGTTTGGGTTGGGCTGTGATTTTCCTCATGGTAATACCTTTATTGTTTTTGTCTGATTGTTTATTGGGTGTTGGTTGCTGGAGAAGATATGTTATGGTGTTTTTTTTTCTTTCTTTGATTCCTTTTTAACATTTTTATTACCCTTTAGAAAGGTATGTAAATATGGTTTATCTCTATGTGTGTATTGATGAATTATTTGTTTGAATTCCAAGCTTCCAGTTGAAACATAGGCTAATAATTACCCAATTGAAACTGAGGTTGAGTCTGTTTATGTGGTGTAAGATTGTTTTTCTTCTTTGTGTGACTGTTTGAAATTTTCTCTAAACCTTCTTTGTGTAACTTTTACTTACGGATTTTTTTAAAAATAGTTGTTTATTATTGTTTTACACATTTAAGTATTTTAATTGTTACATATTTTCTATGTATTTATTTAAAGGATTGATATGACCGTCCATCTTGTAAAACACAACTCTGGGCAGCTAACAACAATAATACAGTCAAAAACATTTAAAAATATATATCAGTTTAAATATTTTACCAAGAGTGCAAGGAGCTTTGAGATTATTTTTTAGCATAAGCAGTTGGATAGATATGAAATAAATAAATAAATTTTATATATTTTTTTGAAATATTTTAATTCTTCAGAATACATTCAGTAAAGGAAACCCCTGTGTCCTTAATAAAAAAAATCAGAATAACCAAGAAAGTATATGACTGAGCTATATAACTGCACATTATTAATTTGCACCAGTTTCAAAATTACATACATGCTATAAGTTATTACATATAAGATAAAGGACTTCAGTTGTCCAGGCTCTTTTAGAAACAATTAATTTTGTCCATTTTATTGGGTATTTTTTATAGTAATCCAAACTTGAAGTTTTACTAATCTATGTTAGGTTCAATGCAAAGATTGCATCCAAGTTTTCCTGCTCTCCCAAATTTTTGTCTGATGCAACTTGAAAATATATTCTCTTGAATTTACCTTAAATGACTGCAACCCCTCCTACATTCTGTTTAGAACTCTGACAAATGTCAAATGAGTGACTTCAGCTTCAGTTCACTTTGTTTATTTGTTTGTGATTATCTTGGTTTGTTAGTTTGCTTTACTAGGATTTTAATATTTTGATACTGTTACAATACTTTTACTCTATGGTCACATATTTTGGGTTTTTATTTTATCCTGCAATTGTATCAGAAGCAAAGATTAGATAGATAGATAGATAGATAGATAGATAGATAGATAGATAGATAGATAGATAGATAGATAGATAGATATCCTGCATTTATTATTTGTTATAAGTAAATCAAGGTGGTGAATATATTTAATGTTTTTCCTTCTCCCATTTTTCCTGTAACAACAACCATGTGACTGGCCAAGATGTTTTTTTTGCCTAAGGTATGACTAGAATTCATTGCTTTCTAGTATTTAGCCTGATGTCTTAACTATTAGACTAAATTGGCTTGATAAATATAGATAGATGCAGATAAATAGCTATATAATGTATTCACATAAGAATTTAGAGTATGGTGTAATATTAATATTGGTGTAATATGAGTAATATATTTTTCTATCTGCATAAATTATAGTAGGGTTTGGTTGATTTTTATTCATTTTAAAGTAATGGAATGGATTTGGCCAAAGACAAAATATAATCTCAAGATGTAATAACAGAAAATGTTTTGCAATGGGTATGAAATAACACCAGAAATTAGCATTTAGCATAGTACAAGCTGGAGCATCTTGTTATGAGGCAGTTGTTAAGGTTTCTTATTAAGTCCTGAAAAATAAGTTGGTGGTGTTTTATCTTCTGCTCTGCTTTTAGTGTTCAATTCCAACTAATTTGAGGCTGTGCAATTTACTCATATGTACTGGTTTGAATTGAAATTTTACATATCAGTATGTGGGTGTTTTAAGAGTGTGGCAATAATGCAGTCACAAATTGAACAGTTACAATCACCATTTTCTTCCAGTCTGCCTCTTTCTTATTCCCATTTCTATCAAACAAAAGAAAAGTAAATGCTTAAAATTATAATACAAGAGAAGACAAAGTAACTAAGTTCTCTACTGTGTTTCTTCTTTTTTTCAACTGTAGATGAAACTCCAGGGGTGAGCTAACATAATTATTTCACTGAAATCTACCTTGCAATTTTTTAAAGGGAGGGAGGAGGAAGAGAGAGAAAGAGAGAGAGAGAAAGAGAGAGAGAGAGAGACAGACAGACAGACAGACAGACAGACAGACAGACAGACAGACAGAGACAGAAAGAAGGAATAGAGAGACAAGACTTTTTCCTACTTCAGTCTTGAGTGCTGAAAATGTATTTCAGATCATTCGTTTTTGAGATCATACTATTACTGGTTAAAAAAAAAAGGTTACTCATTTCTCTAATCACTTGCCCTACAAAGGTGATTTCTTCTAGAATTCATAAAAAATTGGATTCTCATTTTTTTAGAGCTATTGAATCCTGAGATGACTGTCATCAGCGTTGTTATCTTAAGGTAACCAGTTAGGTTTAATTGTACTGTTCTGTTTACGTACTACTAAAACTCTATTGTTTGTTGGTACCCCTCAACTAGCCCAAATCAGAGTACATCACAGTACAACAATTTTTGAATCAAAACACCTCAAATACCCTAACTTAAAAAATGTCCCCCCCCCCAAATCAAGGACCCATTACTTCTGTAGAACTGAAATTTCAAACATCTTCAAACCACTTTAATTTGCAAGGTTGTGGCAGCTGCAGCATCCCTGCAGTCACATGGTAGTGATTTCTGATACTCCCTGCCCACATTTTGTAAGCAAAGTCAATGGAGAAACTGGCATGAAGTTAGAAGTTGCTCCCTCTCCCACTGCTTTTTTGCCCATTGGTGTTCATCCTGTTTATGTTTAGGTTAGTAAATATTGACTTATTACTGCTATTTGTTTGCCTCTGCATTTATTTTACTATTTATAATGCACATTGTTTTTAATTGATGACAGGACCATCCAGCATTGGGGTAAAATAATACGGTCAGCCTAAAATTTAGTGTTCATTCTGGCCACATTAGACTGCACTGCTTTTATCTCAAAGGATGATCTGAAAGGTCGTACATTGTCTAGTATTGCCTGAAATCAGACAACTGTCTTGTATTGTATTGTTCTACATTGGCTGCAGGGCTCTTAGAGTTTCCTGTAATTGAAGTAGCCTATACATTTTATAGGGATACGGTGGCTCAGTGGCTAAGATGCTGAGCTTGTTGATCAGAAGATCCACATTTCAGTGGTTCGAATCCCTAGCATTGTGTAATGGAGTGAGCTCCCGTTATGTGTCCCAGCTTCTGCCAACTTAGCAGTTTGAAAGCACATAAAAATGCAAGTAGAAAAATAGGGACCACTTTGGTGGGAAGGTAACAGTGCTCTGTGTGCCTTCGGCATTTAGTCATGCCAGCCACATGACCACGGAAACGTCTTTGGACAGTGCTGGCTCTTCGGCTTAGAAACAGAGATGAACACTGCCCCCTAGAGCCGGAAATGACTAGCACGCATGTGCAGGGGAACCTTTACCTTTACCTTATACATTTTATAAATAAGTCTCCTTCAAAGTTGCCATTTGTTTCTCTAGTGATGACCATCATATGCACCCGTTTGTGTTTCTGCTTGCTGCTCACCATTTCAATGGGGTGTTTACTCTTTACTTGACCAAGGACAAATGATTGGTCCTTCTTACAGTTCACTGTTTCCCAAAGTCTAACTTTCATAGCTGTTCATTAATCACTCTGAAAACCTTTCGTTTAATTGTTCCAAGCATTGTTACGGAAATATTCTTAGCCTTATTATCTTGTCTAAGTTTATCATTGCATTCTTCTACAGAATAAATCTTTTTTCTTTTAACTTCAAACTGCAGACATAGGATACTGTCTCCCAAATGTGTTTTTTCAAGAGGCAACTGGACTATCTGGTTTTTTTTTCTGATTGAGGCAATGGAAAAGAACTACTTTATGTCAAAAGTGGACTAAATGTGAATTTATAAAACATAATTCCTAACTTCAGATAATATATCAAGCCCAGACAAAACATTCCTATTTGACTTAAGGGGAGCTTTACGTAACTTGTGAATGTTTTTTTTTTTTTGGATGCACAGAGCCTAATGAAATTGAGTCTATTCCAATACATTGTCTGATTCCAGCTAAACACTGGACCTTTTTTTAAATTACTTAGTTTGCAATGCTTAGCACATGTATCTGGAAGGCTTCTTCAATTTAAAATTACCCTCTTCCATCACTTCTTGGCATTTGAACACTTTCCATGAAGCTGCAGTGCAGCCTCTCATATTCCAGAAAAAAAATTCTTGTGGACTCAGGAAATGTAGCATAAAGCAAGAGTTGGAAATGGTTAAAAATCACTCCCCACATTTGTCAAAAAAAAAAAAAAAACAGGTCTTAAAATTATTTCACAGAATTCTGCCTTGCGTTCCAAGATGGTGAAATATTTTTGGATTGAGGTTTATAGAAAAGATGTCTCAATATGAATGAATGAATGAATGAATGAATGAATGAATGAAAAGGGTCTAATAGGTTTGACTAACAATCTCTGAGGAATTGCTTTTCTGAGGAACATCACACCATTGGACATCACACTTTGTGAACTGTGTCATTTTGGGTTGATGGTTTGCTTGATGCTCCTATAAAACATCTCCAACATGCTGTCATGCAGAAGTTTGGGGTTTCTGCTTTGTCACCTTTCTTTCATGAAGTGTTGCTACCCTCAAATTCTAAACTTTTAACTCTCCCTCCCTCTCTCTCTTAAATGTTAATGATCCCCCTTATTAAAAATAAGAAGGAATATTTCAATCCCTTTGAGGAAATTAACATTTAGTTCATTCTCTTAAAAATGTTCCCAATAACTATTAAATCAGATTCACACTAAATAATTTGCAGTGGGGAAAAAAATGTTTGTTTAGAACAGATTTTTCAATTGGCAGCTTTCAACGTGTGCCACTTGCCATGATCTTCATAAGTAAGATATTCTCCTTTATGGTTGTGGTGTAACTCTTTTGATTCTGACATTTGGATTTCCTATCATTTACTTCTTTTTTTCCTCCCAGAAGCTGCATTTACTTGGAACTTTTAAAATATTCAAATAAATATAAACAAAAGTTAATGTCGGTAATTGGGAAATTGATGTTGGGAGAGTTATGGTAGGCATTTTAATGAACACACACAAACAATTAGGCAAATGTTAATTCAAGTTAAACAAGCAGAGATCAGAGAGGACCAACAATGTTACTGAATAAGTTATCTGAATGTTAATAGTGATGAAAAGAAGCAAGGGTATCTACAAAATGTGATTTTTTTAAAAAAAATGGATCAAGATGGTGGCCATAATGGTAGGGAAATATTCTACTGTATAATTGACTGAATTATGAGTTTCCCTGCTAAAAGGCAGGAGGTATGCAAAACTCTGAAACGTATTAGCCAAAATGTAAAATGCATGAAAGATGGTGAATGGGTTAGTTAATATTACATTATAATAGTTTGTTCAAACAAATTGAAATCTTGCTGCTTCAGATCTGCAATTGTAAAACAATTATGATAATTATCATAATAAAAACAGTGATAACAGCAACTGTAGAATGTGATTATAAAGTACTCTGCATGCAACAGACATGAAGCCAGTGTTCTTCCAAGGATCATTGGACTGTTGCGTAAAGTCTGCAACATAAGTTGGTTGATTTATATCAGGAAATGATAAAATAAAATGTATATTATTGCACAATTGCATGATCTTCAGCTTTTCATTTCAACTGCAGGATAGCAGTCCAGTTAATGAAGAGGTCTCTAGGTAGACCTCAGTTTAAATGAATTCCGTAGCCTTTGTTAATACGGTGTTTCATGTAGGCATCAACAGTTAAGCGCTAATTAAAAACGTTTGGATAATGTAAAAGAATTTGATTCAAATACAAATTCTTTTGAATAGACCCTGATGGGGAAAAATCACATGGGGGCTCAATCCAAATACATTGATTGATAAACACCAACCTACAGTGGGATATTTAGCATGACTGTTTCTTCTTCTGGCCAGACTCCTATGAAGGGTTATCTGAAGGGCAATGCAGAAGACTTTAATAATTTCTGTCCCAGTTTTTGAAGGATTTGTGAATGAGAAGCTCCAAAAGCAGGAACAATAATAAGCTCTGCATTGTTTGTTTGGAAACTGAATATAGAGAAAAAAACTAGGGCAACATATATCAGATCCCAAAGAAGGATAATCCAGGTGGGTTATCCTGTGATCCTGGCTAATTCAAACAAGGGGAGAAAGAAGCTTTTAAAAAATATGATGCTATATTGTGATATCCATTTCCAAAACCCATATGGACAAAGATTGAATTAGCCTAAGTGTCTGCATTTTTCTGCTTGATGTGTGTGTTTCTATAATTTTTCTATGTAGTAATTTGCTCACTCTCAATTTCAAAGCCCCAGAAATATTGCTGCAGCCTAAAGTTGATGTCAAATTGTAATTTATGATGAGAGAAAGGAAAGAAGATTAAGTATATGGAAATAATTGCGTAACTCTATTAATTCAATTTATTTTTAATTAAATAAGGATTTATAATAGGCAACATTTCATTTTTGTCTTGTTCTCACCAATTGTATCCTAGTCCCACCAGTTGCATGCCACTTGATGCCTAGTGTAGTCTTTGGCCTGTCCTGCACCAAGAATGCTGGTCTTTCTGCTTTTTGATTTCTCATCATTCCACATTCAATATGCAGTTATGGACCAGAGTTAACATGTTGAAACTTCCAAATGGTAAAGGAAATAAACATATCCAATAGTTGTCATTATTATATTATTCCAATATTATTCCAATATTTCAATATTTGAGGGGCTGCCACAAAAGGGGGGAGGGATTCAACCTATTTTTCCAAAGCACCTGAAGGCAGGACAAGAAGAATGGGTGGACACTAATCAAGGACAGAAGCAACCTTAGAACGAAGGAGAAATTGCCTGGCAGTTAGGACAATTAATCAGTGGAACAGCTTGCCTTCAGAAGCTGTGAGTACTTCATCATAGAACAGAACAGAACAGAATAGAATAGAATAGAACAGAACAGAACAGAATAGAATAGAATAGAATAGAATGGAATACTTTATTGGCCAAGTGTGATTGGACACACAAGGAATTTGTCTTGGTGTAAATACTCTCAGTATACATAAAGAAAAGGTACATTAGTTAAGAATCAAGAATCATAATGTACAACACTTAATGATAGTCATAGGGTACAATCAACAATCAATCATACTAGGAAACAGTCAACTGGGAGGGGATGGGTGATAAGGAGTGGTGAGAAGATTAACAGTAATAGTAGTGTACACTTTTTAAATAGTTGAACAGTGTTGAGGGAATTATTTGTTTTGCAGAGTGATGGCTTTTGGGAAAAATACTGTTCTTGTTCATTGAAGCCTTTTAAGAAGAGACTGGACAGCTGCTTGTCTGAAATAGAGTATGGTCTCCTGCTTGAGAAGGTTGGACTAGAAGACCTCCAAGGCTCCTTCAAATTCTGTTTTGTTCAGAATTTGTCCAGCAGTGTACCTTTCAAAGCTAGTTTGGGCGAATCATTCCCTGATCCTGGAAACCAGCAAAGGGGTGGGGACAGGAGAGAGAAAGGATAATCTCATTGTGCATTAAGGAATAGCAGGTTCAGAAAGGAATACCTACAAACCGCAAAGTTGACTTTTGTTTGCTGCAAATATTCCTTGAAGCCTAAGGAGAGCAACATGTGTGACTTCTTTTTTTTTTTTTTTTTCAAATGTAAGAACGGACTCCCATTGTGAGAATAGATTGTTAGACCAGGACTGAATGTCAGTAGAAGACAGCTAATACCCAACTCTATTTCTCAAAGAGAGATTAGATACTGCAGGTGTTAGACTTCTATAATGGGATAGATGAAATTAATAGACAGAGGAACCTGCTCCATATTTACACAATCATCTCAGCAGTGCTGGTTGCTATCTCACCAGCTTCAGCCCTTACAAGCTGAGATCAAATGTGAAAGTACATGTAATAGCTAATGAAAAATGTAGAAGTCCTGAAGGATGGGGCTGTATTACTATGGGCAGCTTCAAAGGGGCTCTCATGCAGGCATTAAGAATCAGATTTATAATGAGAGAGGCATTCCTTCAGATAGTTAGGTCTAAGACTTATATTTTAGGGTCACCATATCTGAACAGCAAAAAAACTAGATGATATAGTGATTATTTGTCTATAGAGATTCTCAATCATCCAGATCATGATTGTCCCAAAGGTGCTTTTTCAGGAGGCAACTGGACTTTGTTTTTTTGTTTTTTGAAGATGTTTCACTTCTCATCCAAGAAGCCTCTTCAGCTCTGCAGAAGATTCTTGGATGAGAAGCGAAACATCTTCAAATAAAAAGTTTTTGTCAGTCAATAATTGTCTGGAATCATTTAGGCCAGATAGGTGGCCCTGCTTTAAACATCAATGCAACATCTTATCAATATAATTGATTTGTTCAATATGCTATTGACAATCTAGGCAGATACTAGAATTACATGATCCTTATATTTTGAATCAGTGGCCTAGCTGCTATATTATTTATGAACTACAACTTCTAGACGTGTTTCATAGATGGGTCCACATAGAGGGCTTTGCAGTAGTCAAAAGAAGAATAGTATCAAATGAAAATCTCGGTTTTTACCTGTCCCTCTGGAATTATCAGTTGCCAAATATGTAAATAAAAATATTAATCTCTCTATTGTATTAGGCCATTGCTGTTTTAACTGTTTTCAGCATTGTGATGTGGTAGTTTCAGGGACTTCAAGGGTGGTCCATGTAACTCCATTGCTCTGTGAGCTGCCCTGGCTGCTAATTTGTTTCTGGGTTCAATTCAGGGTGTTGGGTTTAAAGCCCTGCAGGGCATGCGTCCACTAGCAGGACCATCTCATCCCAATGGGATAGACCTACACCAACCATGTTGGCAGAGGAGACATGCTAGGGGCTCCATTGGTCAGAGTTTTCTAGTGGGAAGGTTCCTGGAGATGAGCCTTCTATGCCATTGCACCTGTCCTTTGGAATATATTAACCCCTGGGGTAAAGTCAGCTCCAACCCCCCTGACTTTCTGCAAGAGCTTAAAGACCTGACTCTGCCAGTTGGCTTAGGGCTCCGAGGAACATCTTCACATTGACATAATAATAAGAGATCCCCCCCACCCCTCTCTCCCTCTCATTCTACTCCCTCCTTATCTTTTACTTAAGGTTGAGTATTAGTCAAACAGCATATCATCTACCATTCTGGACAAATATCTTCTTAAAAACCTCCAGTGATGGAGGTCTGATAACTTCTGGAAGCAAGAGGTTGCACTGAATAACTGTAATTTCTCCTTAATTCTAGGTTGATTCTCTTTGACAGGCTTCCATCCATTACTTCTTGTCCTGTCCTTCAGTGTTTTGGAGAATAGGTGGACTCAGTGGTGGGATTCAGCTGGTTCTCACAGGTTCAGGTGAACCGGTTGTTAAATTAGACCACCCCACTACCACCATCAAGGTGGATCCTGGGCACTGCACTGCACTGCAATGAAGAAACAGGCAACGAAGCGGTTGGTGCGAGGAAAGGAGAAAGCTGCTTTCCCTCTTTCTTCTCCCTGCTCCTTCTCCTTCCCTGGTGCTGGCTGCTCCAATGCTCATTTCTCCATTGCAGCACAGTGCCCAGGATCCACTTTGATAGCGGGGAAGGGGGTAATTTAACAACCAGTTTGCCTAGAGTCAGGTTGGGCCACTCTTCCCATAACAACTGTTAGGAATATAAGTCACCTAACAGTTATTTGGGTTGGAAATATATAAACTAGGATAGACATTTTAATACTATATCTGACATTTTAATACTATATCTTTAAGAGAATGATAAACTGTAATTGGGTGTGGTTTCTCAAATGGCCATAAGATGGAGCCAGAAACCTGGGTTGTTTAGTCTCAGAAGAGAGTCTCCGTGAGTATCTGTTTCCTTCTGTTGGAGAGAGTTGCCGTTCCTCCTAATGACTGTTACTGATCGTTGATATAAGTCTGTTACTGAACTGTTTCTTTGATACTGGACTTTGATATTTGGATTATCCCTGAACTGAACACTGACTGCCTTACCTGTGAATGACTTGGACTGCTTATCTTGGACTGTGCTTAAACGTTTATTGGAAGTAAAAACCTACATTTACTGTACAGTGTATCTGTGTGCTGTGTGTGTATTTTTAAACATTACTCTCACTACGTCTCCCTGTATGCGCTCATTCTCCTAATGGGGAATTACCTCAACAACAACCAACCTGAACCTGGGCAAACTGGTTGTTAAATTATTTGAATCCCACTGGACTTCCTCCTCTCTGTGATAGCTCCTCAAATATTGAGAGACTGCTATCATGTCACCCCTAGCCTCCTCCTCATTATCCTAGTGATATCCAGTTCCGCATCCATAGTGATATCCAGCATATTCATCATATACTTTAACCTTCAACCCCATCTTTCTCTTCACATTCTTCTCCCAATAACTGACTCACTCTCTGTGCCAAACTGTGCCATAAGAACCAAACTGAGCTCTTAACTGCAATTATCTAAGGACAATTTTTGAGAGTGCAATTTTTTGCTTCTCCTGTGGCCAGCTTTCTTTCTTTCTTTCTTTTTTTTACTTTTGCTACAGCCTGTTTCCAGTAGTCAGTCCATTCAGAGAGTTCTTTGTAGCATAGCTGGGATAATCAACCCATCCAACATCTATCTCCAATATGGTTGGGAGGTCATATTTCTCTTAAAAGGTCAACTTTCCTAATCTTTAACATGGAGTTCAGAACATCCTCAGAATATACATCTGGGACTTGGACATCCTTTGATATCCCTAAAAATGGATACTGTATGTGTGTTCCAAGTCTAAAGCCTGGCAGCTCAGAATGCTATTTGACAGAGAGGTAAGCAGGGAGAAACCCAGGGAGTTGTACTGTCTACGATCTGGCAGTGATAATTTTTTTGGTGGCCTTCCTAGAAGAGGTAAAACTTTGTGTTGAACTATGACAAGCCAGTCTCCCCACAGAGGCTAACAGAAGAATTAAAGAAAATGGTACTTTAAAAAGTGAAAATTATTTTAAGTTGTAATGGCATAGTTCCTGCACCAGTTCAGTGTAACTTCACTATTGCAACTCTAACCCTGCTGTGCCATCCTTTTCAACTTCTGTCTTAAAAAGGGTAACTACAGTATCTCGGTGAAATCTATGAAATCCTTAAAGCCATTGTATATGGACACAACTTTGTAGGGCTAGAACCTACTTCTCTGATTCAGTATTTTTACTATGTTGATGTAAAGGAAGGAAGGAAGGAAAGAGAAGAAAAAGAAAGAAAGGAGAAAGAAAGAAGGAAAAAGAAAGAAAAGAAAGGAGAAAAGGAAAAAAAGAAAAAGAAAAGAAAGGAGAAAGAAAGGAAGAAAGAAAGAAAAAAAGAAAAGAAAGGAGAAAGAAAGAAAGAAAGAAAGAAAGAAAGAAAGAAAGAAAGAAAGAAAGAAAGAAAGAAAAGAAAGAAAGAAAGAAAGAAAGAAAGAAAGAAAGAAAGAAAGAAAGAAAGAAAGAAAGAAAGAAAGAAAAGAAAAGAAAGAGCTTTAGGTATTCTATGTTTTCTCATTATCTTCTGTGGCTGAAGATTTTTCCAAATTGAAACTCCAAGCAAGCCAAATCACACCTTACCACTTCCAAATCAATCTGGAAAGGCAAAATTAAATTGTGCTACCTTCAACTTTCAATTCTTCAACTCAGAGTAGATCGGGGTTAATTTGCACATCTCTGCTAGACCTATTAAAGATATTACGAAGGCGGTTTAAAAAGCTCTGTATAATCTATATACTCACTGTTGCCAAGAAACTCTCCCATATTTAGCATTTTATTTTAAAGGCTGAAATATTTTCCAGTTATCCAGTCTTACTTATAAACTGCTCTTATAAACTGCACTTACTTATAAAAAGGGGAAGATAAAAAATTTATGGAACGGCATGAAGCTCATATAAACAAAGCATCACAATTATTTGTTAAGTGGGTTAGAATCTTGATCTGAAAAGCATTTCTGGTCACAGGCTGGCTTTGGGGGGACTGTGTAAGAGTGGGAATAGACAAGAGAGGAAAATCAAGGCAATGAATTAAATTAGCTCAGAAAACCAAGGAGTAAAGTCAATCTATTACTCTATCAAAGCAATTTTTTTTACTGTTTCTGATGTCTTAAAGAATCTACCTACATGCTGCAATTCCAGGCTCAGCTGGTTACACTGAGAATATCATCATTGATTGGCTTTTTGGAGTAGACACCATGCAAAATCGCTGGAAGGTCGGAGGAGAATGTTAAGTTGTTATCACCAACAAGTTGTGATGTTGTAATTTATAGTACTATATTGTCCCTGAGATAGTTAAGTTGGATTTGAAAATACTGCCAGTCTTAATTCATCATGCATCCCCAGAGATTATTATTAAATTATATCTCTAAGGTATTGAAATATATGTGAAGTAAGTGTATCAGATTAATTCATTTTGCCTGAGTGAAATTACAGATAGCCCTCAATTTACAACTATTCATTTAACGACCATTAGAAGTTATAAATGGTGCTGAAAAATTAATGGCTAATCCACACACTTATAACAACACAGCATCCCATGTTCAAAATGAGGGAAATTGGCAATTGGTTTACAATGTCTGCAGTGTTGTGTGATTTCCATTTGCATCATTGCCAGGGAGAATTCAACAAGCAAGATCAACGGAGGGGAGGAAACCATATTAAAAACTGTGATTTGCTTAACAACCAAAGGGGGGGGGTGTCTTAAAAATTGGCCATTATTCTTTGCTCCAGATTCCTAGAGAAGGAAAACAAAACAAAACATATTTCGCAGACTTTTTGCAACTTGACCGGTTCAGAGCCAAGCCGAAACTGCTCGGACAATTTCTCAGAATTTGCACGTTTAACCTTTCCTTAAAAAAAAAAAAGGTTGTATTGATTATTTTCTTTGTAGAATTATGGAATGCTGTTAAAGCTGCAGAATGTGAAACTGTTGTGGTTCGCCGGCAGACAGCGGCAGAGTCGGACAGTGAAGAAAGGGAACCAGTCAGGGAGTCTGAAGAGGACTTGGACGAGGGTCCTGCATTCGATGCAGGGATGGGGCTAGGGCCATCTGGGAGTGGGGTGCTGCCTTTGGAGTCTGGCAGCAGCGAGGCAGAGGACCCAGGGGAGCCTGTTCCCAGTGCCCGTGTGTGCAGAGCTGTTAGAAGGTGAGAAGTGCTGAAGCAGAAGGAGTAAGGTGAGAACTGCTGAAGTAAGGAGTAAGGCTGGGAGGTGATTGCCCCTCCCATAAGGGATAAAAGTCAGCTCTCAATGTTGAAAGCTTTGCAGGAAGCAAAGCAGTTCAATAGATTCTCCTTGAAGCTCTGTGTATTCTGGTCAGTTTTTTCTGGGACTTTGGGTTGGTTTATGTTATAATTAATTGGACTTCTGGTTTTTTTGTTTTTTTTTTTGGCAGCATTCTACAGCACTGAAAGGTATGTTCTTATCTGGGGGAATTGTTTATAATTAGTTTTGGCTGAGAATGAAAGTAATTCCCAGCGTTGTGTTAAAATAGGTTTTGCTTTTAAAATAAGTTTGTGTTTCATTAAGTGTGACGAAGCCTGGGTCAGAACAGGAACAATGTAAAATGGCAGCCATCATAAGACCCACCCCCCTCCATTTAGCTGTTGTTCTTTTCAATGCCATCAACATAATTTGTGCATTCATCACCATTCAGTTGGATTTCTTCAATTCATTTTACATGGAGTTGCAACCTAGAAATTGCAGGTGCAAGTATAAAATGCAACACAAGATTATTGACAGGAGACCGTCAACACGGAAGTAAGCTATATTAATGTCATTACATTAGTTGCCAGTTGGCTTCTGATAATAGAAAGTTCTGGTCATTACCTTTGAAACCTAAATGGTGCAGCTTCAGGAGACACCAGGCAATGCCGTCCCAGAACTGAATGTACCTATAAGAACTGATCAAGCAAGAAATGGCCTCACAAATGAAGGCGAATATACGTGTCCCAGGCAGTGGTGGGATTCAACATTTTTTACTACTGGTTCTGTGGGCATGGCTTGGTGGGTGTGGCATGGCTTGGTGGGCATGGCTTGGTGGGCATGGCAAGGGAAGGTTACTGCACAATCTCCATTCTCTCCTCACCCCACTAACCTGCTTTCCAGCTCCGTTCTCCTGTGCAGGGCAACAAAAGAAGAGCCAGCTGATCAGCTGGGACTCGGGAGGCAGCGAATAGATGGGGGCAGGACCAGTCAGAGGTGATATTTGCTGGTTCTCCGAACTACTCAAAATTTCAGCTACAGGTTCTCCAGAACTGTTCAGAACCTGCTGAATACCACCTCTGGTCCCAGGATAATATTGCAGGATCTAATCTGGGTTGATCACAGGGACCAGAGGTTTGTCTTGCAAACTTCCAGACTTGTGCTGAAGCCCATTCTCTGGGAACTTCTCTCTAGCAGAATGTGCTATTCTACGTGTAATATTTAATATTAATTATATGAGTAGTATTAAAATACTACACATAGAATAGCCCAAAGCACACACTCTGCTAGAGAGAAATTCATGAAATCCTCTAGGGCATTGGTAAGACCACTGCCCTTCTCTTTAATTGTCCCCACCATATCTCATCCCACCTCAAATTATAGTACAGTTTCCACCCTACTTCAATTCCTTGAAGAGATTGAAATTGTTTTATTTCAAATCATTCTTTTTAGGTCCCAAATCACTAAGAGTACAATTTCTAAGGTTTTATTGGTAGCTGAACTTTCTTTTTTTTGTGTGTGTGAGACCATTTGGGGATATTTTGATATTATTCTGATTTACCTATATATATTATTATGATTTTCCCCTTTTTTCTTATTGTTGTACACGGTCCAGAGTCCTTTGGGATTGAGCCAAATCATAAATCCTGTTAATAAGCAAAACAAGGAAAATAAAGAGGACACTGTGGTATTGCCATGGCTAATGATGATACCTGATTTAAAGAAACTGTTGTGGTTTTTTTTCTCCCTTTGAATAAATTCAGGGAAATGACTTCCAGGTGTCTGCTCTTACAGGCCTTTTGTAGTCTTCAGGAACAACCCAGCATCCCATAGATATAAGATCCAGATAGGATAGACCCAGTGGTGGGATTCAGCCAGTTGGCACCACTTTGGGAGAACTGATTGTTAACTTTCTAGGCAATTTGCTGAACTGGTTTTTGGAAGAAATCATTAGGGCAGAGAACCGGTTGTTAAATTATTTGAATCCCACCACTGGATAGATCTACAACCCTCAATGAGAGATGTCTTGGACATCAATAATCTTAGCTGTATTCCCTTATTGGCTGTGGAATTTTAAGGAGATATTTCAGATAAAAAAAGGAAACATGCTGGCATTTCTGTATAACCAGATTGAAATCTCCAAGTATCCTTTGTGTCCAGTATTCTAGAGTGTGAGACTGCCTGTCTAAGATAAGGGAAAGCTAAGAACAGGCAGTGGGAAATTATACTGAGGAAAAAGGAAGAGTAGAGATGAATAGTTTTCTGGCAAAATTGGTACTACTTTTTACTTTCATAATAGCCTTTTACTTCTGTGATAGCCTGTGAATGAGCAAACATCCTACAGCAAATATTTTATAAGCCCATACTGTATCTTATTATGTAAATATTATGGCAATTGATCTACAAGTTGGGAAGCAAAAAATTGTCTCAGTGGTGCTTTTTCAAGAGGCAACTGGACCTTCTGGTTTTTCTTTGAAGTTGTTTCACTTCTCATCCAGAAGCTTCTTCAGCTCAGAGCTGAAGAAGTATCTTGGATGAGAAGTGAAACGTCTTCAAAGAAAAACCAGAAAGTCCAGTTGCCTCTTGAAAAAGCACCTTTGGGATAACCATGACCTGCATGGTTGAGAATCTCCATAGACAATCACAAAAATTGTGATTTGTTTTCTAGAGTATCTTGGGTAAACCTACTGAATACACTTTTATCACCTGAAGAATCGGGAATAATTTCTTAACTTTGTGTGAACTAAGAAATGTGTCAACCAAGATAGTGTATGCTTCAAAAATAATTCAAAATATTGATTCCCACCATTAAAGTTAATGTGACATTTAAAGCACCTGCATCTTTTTCTCAGCCTGGAAAAAAGAGAGCTTGTCTTTATGAATAACAAAGAAGTGTTGTACTTGTACTTGTGTGAGATTTAAAAGACATTTGAATCATTTTCATAATAAAGTTAGCCCTACTATCATAGGTATTTTGAATATTAGTACGCTAGTTAGTCCAAAGATGTTCCTGTCTCTGTGAATGCCAATTGACCAATCATAGTTTAAGGTTGACTGGGAAACTTAGACCAGGCATTAATATTTTGTTAGGGATTTGCAATCTGTAATTAAAGATAATCATGGATTTGGAAGGTTTCTGAATCAATTAGCCATAGGTAGAAGTATTGCATTTAAAATAAACCACTGAAACTGGAATAGTGAGCAGATGGATGAAGTTACACAATTTTCTCCATATTTATTGTATGTCCATGTTTTTTCTTGCTCTAATGCTTCTGAGAATCGAACAAGATGGAAACCTTGAGATCATATTGCTGAAACAATATTGATGAAAACAAAACGATATTGATGATCTTTACAAATCTTTACAATCCACTTAACTTCAAGATCTTCAACTTTGATCTAGAATTGTAAGAGACCAGTTTGCCTAATCCTCTACTCTTCCCATTCCTATAAAAGACAAGCATCTCTCTTGCTTCTGGAATTGGTTGGTTTCATCATTAAAATGCTACATAATTTCAGGACATTGTTTTTTCTAATATTAAAATGGAACCCGTTTCAGGAAAACCTGAAACTTAAGACCACAGTTCCATCTCTTCTGTTCTGGAGTGACATAAATAAGTTCTTGATGTGTGTGGCATCTTTTATAGAGAGACGGCAACTCAGATCACACTTTGCTCACACAAGTATGAAGCTGAAAGCACCAGCCTGAAGATGGCAAGTGGGACCTTGTTGAAACGTCGCCAAGATACTCTCAATCTTACACGGGAAAAGACCTGAACATGCCAAGACCAGCATATATATTTGCTTTCTTAAGTTTTCGCGGGTATCTATATGTATGGTATTCAGCTTTGTTCAGGTATTTTCCCACATCATTATAGTTGTGCTTTTAAAGTTGTAGCGATGTTTCAGCAGAAACTCATCTGCCATCATCAGGCTTGTGCATTGTGTTTGTCTGTGAGTCAGACTTTCACAGCTGTTTCTGTTTTAAATTTGGTGCTAGCCTACTGCTGTGCCAGAAAGGATTTTTTTTTCATCCTGATTGGTTGGGAGTCTTGGTCTGTGTTTATTGGTCCTGGAGTTTGCTGTTTTCTGCTTGATTGGTGTTTCTAATATCTTCTGTCTGTTTTGTAGCATTTTTTGATTGGCTGGCAACATTGTGTTTCCTGTATTGGAGGCTTCTAGTGCGGTTTGGCTTCAGGTAAAAGGACAGCTATCATTTATTAGGAAGCTAGGTTTCATCTGGTTGCCTGGTTCACTCAAGTCCAGATAAAAGAAACCCTAGAAATCATCAAAAATAAATACCAACCACCCAAACACCTCATGGAACTAGCAGAACACTGCTTAACCAACACATATTTCATATACAAAGGACAAAGATACAAGCAAATTGAAGGAGCCCCTATGGGATCACCACTGTCACCCATCATTGCAAACCTGTTCATGGAAGAATTCGAATCCAGAGCCCTAGCCAATGCCACCCACAAACCCAAACTATGGCTAAGATACATCAATGACACATTTGTTATTTGGCCCCATGGAAAAGAAAACCTGAACAAATTCCTAACACACCTAAACAGCACACACCCAAAAATCAAATTCACCATGGAAACAGAAACAAACAAATAACTACCATTCCTAGATGTACTAATCTACAAAAAAACAGATGGCACACTGGACACACCATATACAAGAAGAAAACACACACCAACTGCTACCTCAATGCCCAATCCCACCACCCCCCAGAACAGATAAACTCTGTGGCCAAAACATTAATTGCCAGAACCAAACACCTGGCAGACAAGACACACATAAAGACTGAACTATGCACCCTGACTAAAGTATTGACAGCCAATGGCTTCCACAAAAGCAAAATCACAGGCCTGATCCACAAAAACACACTGAGACATAATGGAGACCCAGAAGATGAACAGACCTATGGAACAGCTGTCCTGCCCTACATAAGAGGTACTACAGACTAAATCAGTAAGATGCTACACAGGCATCTGATCAAGACTGCCTTCAAAACAGACAGAAAAATAGCAGCAATCCTAAGAAACCCCAAAGATAAAATTGACCTGGAAAACCAAGGCATATATGAAGTCCCCTGTGCATCATGCCCTGCCACATACATTGGACAGACCAATAGAAGAATAAGTACCTACCTGGATGAACACAAAAATGCAGTAAAAAAGCTGGAACACACTTCCTAACTAGTCCAACACATGAAAGCCACAGGTCATAGCATCGACTTCAATGGCACCAAAACCCTAGCCGCTATAGAAAACCCCAGCTACAGAATTATCAGAGAAGCCATAGAGATTGAAAAAAGACCTGAAAGCATGAATAGAAGAGATGACTCCACCAGACTGTCAATTATCTGGAAGCCTGCACTCACAAACAAAAAAATCTCCACACCACAAGCCAAGCAAACACCTGGGCACAAACAGACCCCCCCTTGATACCTCCAGCTCTAACACACCCCAACCAGGCACCCAGGTGAAACCTAGCTTCCAAATAAATGATAGCCGTCCTTTTATCCGAAGCCAAACCACACTAAAAGCCTCCAATACAGGAAACACAATGTTGCCAGCCAATCAAAAAATGCTACAAAACAGACAGAAGATATTAGAAACACCAATCAAGCAGAACACAGCAAACTCCAAGACCAATAAACACAGACCAAGACTCCCAACCAATCAGGATGAAGAAAAAACCATTCTAACACAGCAGTAGGCTCGCACCAAATTTAAAACAGAAACAGCTGTGAAAGTCTGACTCACAGACAAACACTATACAGAAGCCTGATGATGGCAGATGAGATTCTGCCGAAACGTTGCTACAACTTTAAAAGCACAACTATAATGACGTGGGTAAATACCCAAACAAAGCTGAATACCGTGTGTGTGTGTGTGTGTGTGTGTGTGTGTGTGTATGTGTGTATAGATGTGTGTGTGTGTGTATGTATGTATACAATCTTATACTAGTTAAGAATAATTAAGTGAAATAAATCAATGCAGTTTTTTTTTTAAAAAAAAACAACAATAGAATCATCACTTAATTTAAGTAGGAAAATTTTGAGCGCAGCCTTTTTTCCCCATTGAAATAGATATGGACAATGGCTCCAGAGATCTCAAGGAATTACAACACTTCACAAACTTCCTATTTTTCTTCTTTCCAAAGTTTCTATTGTCTTTAATTGCCTTTCTGGAAATATCCTTAATTGTAATCCCATGCACTTTTAGTCATTAAACAATACCAACAGAGCTTCATAAGAAGATTAATCCTGTCAGTTTCCTGTAAAATGCTGACACCTGCCTAATTTCCATTCCTTTTTAAGAAGAAGAGTGAGTAATTTTTCAAAGGATCATCTTGGAGCTTTCCTGGAAACGTGTTCATGACAATGGACTCGTTGGAAGATGTCGCTTACAAATAGCTGTCAGTCTAAAATAAGTACTTCTGGAGTTCCTGCAGCTTAAGTAGGTTTTTACCTTATTAAATGGATTGCACAATTGCATTATGGAAGGAAATTCCATTGCTAGATTGCAGAGAGGCAAACTCTTCAATAATATCACAAATTCACTTTTAATTTGAAACATATATATTTTCCCACTACCTAAGACAACAACTAAGGAATAAATTATTTTAAAAAATGTTTTTAATGGGAGCACCTTTTATAGTTTTCCTGAAAGTTGTGGAAGGTAGTCCAGATTCCCAGCTGAAAGGCAGTGCATTCCAATAGAGCAAGAAATAACGAAATGTAGATAGTTTGGTTGGCAAAAAAAGAATTAAGGCAGCTCCTCCCAAGGAGTTTTCAGAGCATATTCTTAATGATATAAGTTGCTTACTTTAATTTGGCAAAGTGAGGAACAATAATGGAAACTGTCCAGTGATCCATACACTTTAATTCCAAAATAAAATACATTTACTCCATTAGAAAACTATTTATTATACAAATCAGCAAACTAACCATTTTCACTATTTCAAATATATTCCTTAGGAATAGTTAAAACATTTGATTCTCTGGAATTACTATTTTTAAAACAAGTGCTAAAGAAATCTAAATTTGTACTGGCTTTTGAAATGCAATTTTGAAAGACATTTATGAATAACTACAGTAAAACTTGGATAAAAGGTGTGAGTAAAAGTTTCTATTATGAAAGTGGTGATCCCATAGGGAAACTTATGGAATCACTACTTTCAAGACTTATAGCAGAAGTTGTCATGCTACATCTAGAAGCCATAGCACTTCTACAAATACAACTAAAAATATGGATCAGATAGGAGGATGCCACCTTCACCATAAGAAAAAAGGAACCATCAATAAACATTTTTAAAGGAATATAATTTACTAGAGAAGAAGAAAACAATGAATTGCTACCTTTTGTGGATATCCTGATCAGTAGAGACCACAATGGCAAACCTGAAATGCAAGTTTATAGTAAAACCATCCATAATAACCAGGTGCTCCACTACCAAAGCAACAAATCAACTCCCTCAAGAGCAACTATGTAAGGACTTTATTTAGATGAACCCAAACACACAACAGCAACCCAGAACAGCAGAAAAAGAAAATAGAGCATCTTCACAACATATTCCAACAAAATGGATATCCATGTAACTTTATCAAAAAGTCCCTGATCACTCAACCCAATGTAGCACAACCAACCCAAACCCGAAAAAGAATTACACTGCCATTCATCCAGAATATCTCAGAAACCACCAACAGTTACATGGAATCAGCCTAGTACACAAGCAACTAACAGTCCTTCAAAATATCATAAACAGACCAAAAGATCAAACAACCCCAGAAAAAAAAAAAACCAGGACTGCAACAACCACTATGTAGGACAAACAGGCAGAAGACTGGCAGAACACATCCATGAACATCAACTAGCACTCAGAAAACATGATGGAAATTCTTTAATTTCACAACATATAGACAGATTTAACTATTGATTCAATTGGGAAAATGTGACCATCCTAGATCAAGCCAAAATGCCAGATAATTTCTAGAAGTCTGGCACTCTGACAAATCAGCCATCAATAGACATAGACATTAAGAACATATATACCCTGCCAACAAAAGTGTATATAGTCAAGGCTATGGTTTTCCCAGTTGCAATGTATGGCTGTGAAAGTTGGGCCATAAGAAAGGCTGAGTGCCAAAGAATAGAGGCCTTTGAACTATGGTGCTGGAAAAGACTTCTGCAAGTCCCTTGGACTGCAAGGTGATCAAACCGGTCAGTCCTAGGGGAGATCAACTCTGACTGCTCTTTAGAAGGCCAGATCCTGAAGATGAAACTTAAATACTTTGGCCACCTAATGAGAAGGAAGGACTCACTGGAGAAGAGCCTAATGCTGGGAACGGTTGAGGGCAAAAGAAGAAGAAGGGGATGACAGAGAATGAGGTGAATGGATGGAGTCACTGAAGTAGTAGACGTGAGCTTAAATAGACTCCAGAAGATAGTAGAGGACAGGAAGGCCTGGAGGAACATTGTCCACGGGGTCGTGATGGGTCAGACATGACTTCGCAACTAACAACAACAACAATAGACTATAGAAAGAAAACAAGCAAGCTCAGAGAGCACCAAGGACCCCTCATGTTCACCTGAGTTACAAATATTCTCATTTGTTCTTTTATGATTTAAGAATATTAACAAATCTAGCATTACCTCTATTATTCAAGCTAACTATAGAAGCATTGGCAAAAAAACTTTGATACAATAATGAGATTTGTGACATAAAATTGGACAAGAAATATATTTTAAATATGCTTGCAGATGATATGGTTCTAACTCTGTCAAATACCTCCCAATCATCCTACAAGAATGAGTTCAGGTTATCCAGTTTATTAGAATAAGTCTCAGATAATGTTGTTGTCTGAATACTTTTAAATACCTGGAATTAATTATAGCAACCAGACTTCTTTCATGTGTGATGATAAAAATTGCTCAGGGTTGGTTTCTCTGGAATGGATTACAAACCCTATAGTATAATAACAAATAAAATTAAATAAATTGATCAGATATAATTTAAAATCCCATTGAGTTTGGGAGTAAAATCAAAATTACTTTAGAGCTAATACTTATACAGAGATATATCTATGCTAATATTTTTAAGTTACTCCAAGTAGATTGATAGGATATTAAGATTTTAATGGAAAATAACATTTTTTACAATTTAAATTATAGCTATAGATTACATTGATTGTGATGAGAGTGATGACTTTTAACATCTGATTTTCAGCTTTATTACAAGGCATACATTTTGACTTCAGTTTCAATTATGGGCATAATAAGAAAGTTACTATATGATTCCTTTGACATCAAGACAGAGTTTGGGCTATGTATTATCTATTGCTCCATTATATTTCTCATATTAAGATTGAAAAAGAAACCGCTTGGAAAGTATTAATAGAAGCATAATTTCACCTCTTTTTCCTCTTATAGACTTATAGATATACTGTGCCTCAAAGAAATAATTCCAGTTTGAAAATTGTTTGCAAATCATGGACAAGCATAGAATTAATATTATAGATCTTCTTATTTCAAGCAGTGTCATTGTTTGCAATTTTAGGCAATCCATGCTATTTGACACTGCAAATAGCATGGATTGCCTAAACTTGCAAACAATGGTAGCATATTCATTTATCTCTTGATTTCAAATTTGACCCAATTACTTTTACCAGCATCTAACACTGATTAATTACTATCAGTTCTGAAGTAGATTTTCAGTGATTTTCCGTCTATAGTATTTATATAAATAATTCAATGATATCCCAAAAGTCAATTTTAGCTCTTTGCATGTTGCTTACAGGATTAGAATTTTTATTAAGGTAGACATACGGATATAAAAATATAGAGTTTTAGATAGATAATATATAGACATAGAGGATATAGATTATAGATATAGATGTTATTAAAGAATAAAAAGGAGAATAACATTTTGGTATACTCATGAGAGATAAATACATCATTAGTAGGATGTAAAAAGATTTTGCTGAAGCACACAATATATCTGCAACCAAAGTTGATAGCTGTTATGATATTGGAGGACTGGATTTAAATTTAAAAGATACAGTCCTGATTGGATAAGGAATTGGGAAATTTGAGAAGGAAGCTGAGTGATGAAGAGATGGCAATATATTTTAACCTATACCCTAATGGTGAAAACACCGTTAAGGAGAAGGTAAAAGAAAAATTATCATGGTTGTTAGTGAGTGGAAATCATTGTGGGCTGATCAGATATCATGAGGATGGTGAGTTAAGCTAAGTCTAAGTTTTAGAAAGAGTATGGTATAGGTAGTTCTTGAATTATGACTCTTTGTTTAATGACTCTTCAAAGTTGCAGTGCAGAAAGAAGTGATTTATTATGCACTTATAACAGTGGTGGTATTCAAATTTTTTTACTACCAGTTCAGTGGGCATGGCTTGGTGGGTGTGGCATGGCTTGGTGGGTGTGGCAGGGGAAGGATACTGTAAAATCCCTATCTCCACCCTACTCCAGGGGAAGGATATCCTGCAAAATCTCCATTCCCTCCCCACCCCACTAACCTGCTTTCCAGCTCCGTTCTCCTGTGCAGGGCAACAAAAGAAGACCCAGCTGGGACTCTGATGAGCTGGGACTTGGGAGGCAGCAAATAGATGGGGGCAGGGTCAGCTGCAGGTGGTATATACCGGTTATCTGAACTACTCAAAATTTCCACTACTGGTTCTCCAGAACCTGTCAGAACTGGCTGAATACCACCTCTGACTTATAACCATGCAACATCCTTGTGGTTATGTGATCATGATTCAAGTGATTGACATATATTGAAGATGGTTTCAGTGTCATATGATCACAATTTTCAATTTTCTTGAGGGCTTCTGATAAGAGGGAAGCTAAATCCACTTAATTACTGTGTGATTCGCTTAACTTTCATGGTGATTTGCTTATTAATGACAGTGGAACTAGAACATCTATTTCTTCCTTCATTTAAAGATCTCTGTTGTAGTCATTAAGTGAGACATGATCAGCAAAAAGATTGTAAAATTGGGTAACATTTACTAACACTTACTAGCATCACTTAGTGGTGGAAATTCCAGTTCCAATTGTGGATGTAAGTCAAGAACTTCCTGTAACTCTAAAATCTGCATCTGTTTCTACTTGCCTTTTGTGCTAAACAAATATTGTTGTAAGTATAATAAAAAGTCTACACTACCTCTTTTTGACATTTTTCAACTCAATCTTTCTATTATTCTACTAAGCAACCATTTGGCTTCATGTCTGATTTTTTAAACTCCAATTTTATTTTGGATCTGCTGTTTTTTTTTTTTTAATGTAGAAATATTTTTAACCTCTTCCTTCATTTAAAGATCTCCGATATAACTATGCACTGAACTGTGGTCTTGGTTGGCCAACTAACTGCAGGGAAACCAAAATGCAGGTCAGGAAATGACTGTTGTTAAACATAGGTTTAAATGCCTTAAAGTTGGTGCCATCATACACCTTACATTTTTACCTGTGACTATTTTATTGTAATCTTTAATCTACAGTCTCCTCTAAGAAGCACAAGAACTTGGCAATATTGAAACCAATGTAGTAAAGTCAATTAAATAACCAAAAAAACCCACCCCTTATTGTTCTTTTTTAAAGGATTTTTCTGCTCTTTTAATTCCCATTAGTCCGGCCAGGTTAGAGGTGAAGCTAAACTTTCCAAAACATTATTGGTTTTTGTGGAAGTGTATGACTTTGGCTTGATTTAGCAAATATTGTCTCTAACATATTAAATGTTGATCCAACTACAATAGCTCTTGCAAAAATTTGTGGAAAAAGAAGTCGTATAATAGTGAATTTGCAGGACTTGTGAAATCTGTGGTTACTGTTATATGCGTCCCCAGGGGTGGGATACGACAGGGTTAACTACCAGTTCGGGATTTACGAGCTTCCCTGCCCGCTGTGAGCCGCACGCCTGTTAATCGTCATTAGCACGCTGCGTGCCGAGAAGCAGCCTTTGAAACAGCCCTCTTTTCTTGTTTTTTTTTAACTGCAGCTGTGCCTCCTTCGGCAGTTGAAGTTGAAAAATCAGGAAATAAAGATCAGGTAAGAGCCCAGGTGGGTAGGTGGGCAAAAACATCATCAGACATAGAACCGGTTCTATGTCTGCTGCTCTTCAGAGCTACCGGTTCTATAGAGGTGGACAGAACCAGTAGACCCCCCCCCTTGGACAAAATGTATAAAAACAATCTGAAAATGACCTTTAATTCCTCCAGCAATTCCTTCTGCATATGCTTAAGGGATCAAAGTTTTAAATATCAGTGTTTTCCTATTCTATTCCTTTTCCTTTTTTTTTCATTCCTTGTTCACACAAGGACATATCAAAGACAAATGTAGCAGATTTCATTCCATATTCATTTTTGTGATCAGAGTCCTAATGAAAATGTATTCTCATTTTAATTACCAGTACTGTTTCTTTTCCTTTTGCACCTGGCTTGGTAAATTTGAAGAATACACTTATTATGTCTGGAATACTCTTCCTGACTCTGTGGTTTGTTCCCCAAACCCCAAAAACTTTAACCTTAGACTGTCTACTATTGACCTCACCCCTTTCCTAAGAGGTTTGTAGGGGGCGTGCATAAGCGCATCAACGTGCCTACCGTCCCTGTCCTAGTGTTTCTTTTTTATTTTTCTTATATGTACCCATTTCATGTATTCATAACTATGTATATACTTATACCTATTATCTTGTAAGCGATTGACAAATCAAATAAATAAATAAATAAATAAATATTTTATTTTTTTTACTTTAGTTGAACCTTTAATTAAATCCAGCCTGGTTCACTATCAATACGAGCAATGGTATGGGTAGATTGCACTCATAGTAAAAGCTTCTTGAGATTATCCAGTCTATATAGCAGAGTAACTTTTACTTCTGAGGTGCCTTATGTGGAGCTTTAATACTAAAAGCTACCAGCGTCAAGATTGGGCATCTCTGAGTAGATGTTAATAAACTGCATGTTACAACAGATGAGTTGTGGAACAGTATCTCAGACTCAGGACTATTTTACTGTTTAAACTACTTCTATTTCCCGACCCAAATCAAATGAATTTAAGGGGGCGTGCATAAGGGCACCAACATGCACACAGTCCTTGCCCTATTGTTTCTTTTTATTTTTCTTATGTGTATCCATTTCATGTATTCATAACTATGTTTATACTTATACCTGTTAACTTATAATCTCTTGACAAAATAAATAAATAAATAAATAAAAATAAATAAAGAAGAATTATATCCAGACTCTAGCTACTTGGCCAACAGCTTGCAAGTATTCAGCCCAGACTGCAGGCTATTATATCCTTCTAGTGCACTTCCTTCTACACCCTTACTGTGATGTCCTCCCATGTTCTATTTCAAGAAAAGTAACTGCTTTGGGTTGGTTTTAAAGCACACATTCCTCAACTTATGTCTATAATTGATCCTAGAATGACAGTTGAAAGCCATTGCGCTCGTAAGTCGAGACACTGTGTGCTGGGACCATCATTTTGTAGTGGTTGTTAAGTGAATGGCATTGTCTTTAAATGAACCCATTTCACCCAATGGGCGAAACTGAAAGTAAAAGCCGGAAAGCAGAGGGAAAAAGTCAGTCACGTGACCATTGGATGCTACAAACAGACATAATTGTGAACCAGCAACCCAAATGAGATATCTCACTGTTTGTGTATTGGGGTGGGGGGGCATTATAAGTTCTAAAATTGAGTTGTAAGTAACTTTTATGGAATCCATCATAATTTTAGTTGCTAAGCAACAGGTTCCATTACTGGCTTTTGTGGAAGCATATGATATTGGCATGGCTTAGCAAATATTGCCTCTAACACATTAAATGTTGATCCAACTACAGCAGTTCCTGTAAAAGTTTGTGGAGAGGTAGTACAGAGAACTTGTAGGACTTGTGAAATTTGAAGTTACAATTGTGTGTTCTCCCCTTGGGCAACATGTATAAAAGATTAAAGCATCAACTTCCACATACTCAGATACCAAATACCATCTATGAACCAGCCGACACATAAAGGCTGCCATCCTGTCATCTGCTTTTAAATTCTTCTAGCTGTTGCATCCAGATAAGAGTTCCTAAAACTAAGCAGGGCTAAAACATTGATTTGTGAAGGAAAACCATATTTTTCCTGTAGCATTCTAATGTGAATGCAGCAAAATCACAATCTGCAAAACTAGTAAATAAACTTTTGTTTATTAAAAATAAACAGAACTAGTTTATTTAAAGATCAAGAGGCTACTTCAATATCATTGATTTTCTTTGCTTGCATGGAAGTGGACCTCAACGGTTGTTCACTGTCTTAAAGTGGTTGCTTTTTTATTCCTTTTATAATTCATCTCTTCTTTTTCTGAAGGGTCATTTCAGTCTATAGCCACTTCATATTATAGCTTATGCTCTTAATAATCCTGGTAGTTAGGGCTGCTATTGCAACTCTACCTTATTTGAGAAAGGCTATTTTCACAGGAAAGGACTGCCAACTCAAGAAGTCCATGCCCTTTTATCAAACACTAAACTTACTAGTGCTTGCTTCCAGCAGAGATAATAAATTAACAATGAGGACAGATCTAGCCTACAGATTTAACAGTAATTCTTTCTCTCCCTCTTTCTCTCCCTTGAAATTTTGGCTGCTGGAGTGGTGAAGGCAGATATTTGGTAATGTGGAGTACTGTCAGACCTTCTCCAAACATGAGTTGCCAGATGAATATATTGCAGGAATCATATAAAAATCCTTACAAGTTTGTCATAGGGGTGCATTGCAAACCAAAAATAGGCAATTCATGCTGATGGCTTTACATGATTTAGGATGGTGAGTGGTTAGGGTAGGGTAGAGAAGGGAATTTAGCTGTGACTTGAATGTGGATGGTGCCAGAACTTTCTTACTTCCATCCCTTTGTTTATAGTTGAAGAATCTTGAGTTGTTCATTTGCTGAGGTTCTTTTACAGATATTGTTTTCATATACTTCCTATTGTAAAAGTGTAGGGAAAGAGAGCCAGTTTTATGTAGTGATTCTTTGTACTGTTTGAGATGTACTATGATTTCTTAAGTTGCAAATCAGGGTGTGCAGCTGTTTCTAGGTTAAAAAAAAACCAGGTTCAAGCAATGTGGTGGGTTTAAAAAGAAATTTAATAGGGTCAAAGTGAAAGAGGTAGTCAAAACACACAAATGCTCACATTACTGCCCACATCTTTACAACCCATCTTTAAAACAAATTGCTCCCAATAGTCCTTCTTTAAAATCGATTGATTTGCTCCTCAAGTCCACCTTTAGAATAAATTGTTTTGGTGTAGTAATCTTGAAATACAGTTGAACTCTTAACAGTGTTTTCTTTGAAAAAAGAAATCCCTCATTTGGAAATAATTCAAAATTGGTCAACAATATTGAGAAGTTAAATATAACCAAGAATCCATGTATCTACCATTTAGGATGAACAGTATAATTGGTAGACTTTAATTGAAGCATCAGTTGTTGCAGTGTGTCTATTAAACATTAATGTGTAGGACACATTTTTTTTCAAAGGCAACATTTTTGAGGAAGTTATATTTCAAAGATGACCTTCCGGTGAAGAAGGGCTGTCTATTATTCTTGTGGATGTCATTACTATTTTACCAAGATTGTTTGCTTTTCAGAGGACTTCATCTAACCCCCAACTTAGAAGCTATTTTTTATGAAAAAAGAAATGAGGCACATTTTGAAAATCTCTACTGAAGCAGATCTAGGGAAATGGCTTGGTATAGCAGAAAATGGATTGCACAAAATTAATAAACATTTTCTCGTCTGTGCTAGGAACTTATAAAAAGAGGCATCATCAGCTATGGTTAAAAAAAAAACGTGGGTAATGAGTAATGAGTTTGGCAATCTTTTTAGATTGTAAGGAACTGGTAAAAATGTCATGGCATTATCATTAACTGCTGAGGATATCTTGTATATTTTGACAATATTGTTTATGAGAATAGATAATCTGCTTGTATAGGACATGAGCAGGCAGAGCTGGGAGGAGGGCAGAATTAAGCACATCATCAATTTAGAGTTGTTACTTTTCCATAAGCAGTCCAAGTTCAACTCCTCCTGAATTCTATGAACCCTGAGGCCAATTTAGTTTTGGACTTTAATTTACCAGAATCTTGTGCATAGGCTTCTTCTATGCTGCGATCTAACAGATAGTCTCGATTCTATGCGCCTGAAAGTTTGGTGCAGTGGTTAAGCAGTTGTTTCTCTGCTGTTTGGGTAGTTTCCTTTCTGCTCAGGTGGAAAGAGCTTGTTTTCAACAAGATGCTGTTATATTTTAGGACAGCAGCTTCAAAATACACAGAATTCACATTTCAGAGGCAAGATTTGTGACAGATAACTGGTCTTAATGTATGCAATCATCCTACCATTGCTCAAGCTATTAACCATTAGTGCTGTTAGGAACTGTCATAATTCTTTAATGTCTGTGGGCCTTACCTTTGTTGATATTTATACTCCAGTGTGTGTGTGTGTGTGTGTGTGTGTATGTGTGTGTTCATTTGTTTATATTTTAATCTCATAGACTAATTGCTACCAATGAAGAAAACATTGGTATGTGTTATGAAGCGATCTTTATGCAGTAAAAGCATATATCCTTGAAATAAGCTTAAATAAAAACCCAGGTGTTAGAACAGCAAGTCTTCAATTATAATTAGTTTAAAAGCTTCATTTTTTAAAGACATTGGTTGTAGCATTCATGACAATTTTCTGATGTTCTTCAGTGCAGCATAACTTTTAGAAATAAGATAGCAGAGATTTGAACTGACTTTGAGCTCTCAGTGTGAACTTCAGGCATTGTAAACTGGGTGATTATGTATTGTAAGTTTGTTCCAGGATCCTCTGGAATTAGTTTCTCCTACAATAAGAACTAGCATTAATTGGTCTGAAGACTTCTGTCAAAAAGAGCGTTTGTGCCTTATGCTTTTCTTCTAATTATTGCTAGAGGAGTGAAGGAAAAAATTCACACAAGATAAAACACTTCCGACTTTTTTTCTTCCTTCCTGACAAGATGGGAAATTTTTCACTTTTGCTTGGGTTGCATTAAAATAACCTTCCTTGACTAGGCCAAACATCTTATCTTGTACAGCATTCTGTGACAGGCGAAGGCTGGGGTGGTAGACTTCTGGTACACCACACATCTGTCATTCAAGAACAGTTGCAAGGGCATTCTGTTAATACAATAGCAAATTTTAACTTTCTTTGCTTGAATGTGCCTTGCCCTCCCCCATCTCCCAACAGGAAGTCGGAACCAATCAGCACAAGGGGAGCATACTTCTGCACCATGGTAGCTGGGATTTGGGAGGTACTTGCATTGTCCTGTGTGCAGCCTTCTGCAACTTCTGCTTATCCATCAACTCTTTGCAGCATAAGTATGCAGGACTGGACTGGACAGGAATGGAATGGAATAGAATATTGGCCTTTATTGGCCAATATTTTTTTATTGGCCAAGTATGATTGGACACACAAGAAATTTGTCTCCAATGAATAAGCTTTATAAGTGTACATATAAACAAAAAAGTGATAAAGTAATAGATCATAAATCACAACATAGCATAAATCATGACAGCTATGGGCAGTTGAGGTCAACTCTAAAGCACTCTTAAGAGCTAACCTGCAAGGCTCCTAAGAAAAGCATAATAGAATGTGGGAATATCATTGGGAGAAGGCAACAAGGTGCAGGGAATAGACAAATAAAAGGGAGCTTAGCCCACAGCCAGAATGTGGCTTGGGCAAGAAACCCAGGAGAGATCTGCCTCATTTCTTAGACTATAAAAGGGTCAGACAAGAGAAATACTTTCATACTTAGCAATATTCTGTTAATGTTTCCTGTGAGGTCTACCTTGTAAGGTTGACAGAAGGCCCCAGTGTTCTTTTTTCTGTTGTTTCAATAAACGCTCATGAAGTGTTGGCTGGGTGTATTAATAAGAATAAGAATTTAATAAATCTGTATGTCACCCAACCCTCAATAACCCTGAAGATAAATGGTACTATCAGCTTTCTTTGGAAGTCATATTTACTCAAAAGCTCCCAAGCTGCCACATCTTAGTGCTTGGGAATTTGTGAGGGGGGATTTCATGGAGTGGTTGAAATGTAGACATAACAACATTCTTCTCATAAAGTCAAGGACAAGTTATCCTGCACCTGCATAGGAGTGGCTGAAGGAAGGTCTCCAGTTGGGACAATGGTTGATTGACTGTGATGGACAGGTGGATGGGTTTTGGATTTTCAATTGGGAAGGGAAAACCCGGAACTCTCAGATTCGGGTTTTCCCAGATGTGCCAGTGTGACTCTAATAAATTCTTACTTGGATGAACTTTGTTTCTGAGTGTTGAATGAAATGGGGAGTTTCATTGGAACACTGACAGGTACTAGGTACAGGTCTAACAGAAAAAAGTTGTCAGCCGTGGAACCATTTTCCGCTGGCACCTTCAGGGCTGCCACAATGGAGATGAGTCGAGCCATGGGAACAGGAGGAGGGAGGTAGAGATAGCTGGGAGATTGTATCCAAAATAAAATTCTTTCATATGAGAACCAAGGACTTTTCCACCAGGTGCAAGGAGCTGGGATCTGAGACCAAGCGACCCTTGGACTGTGACCTGATTGGATCATGGGATGGACTGTATGGGTAGGGGAAAGAAAACTTTATTTTTAACTAGGGGGAAACCCAAGAGGGGCTTAAAGTTGGGTTTTCCCAGATGTGCCAACATGACATGCCTAATAAATCTATACTTTGAGGAATATGTCTGGCTTGGAGTTTTCATTCCGTTGGGTGTGTTACTTGGATCCCTGACACAAGTATTTACTAAATTTTTAAAAAAATGAAATTACAGGATGTAAGTAAGTGACTTTAATGGTTTTAGATTCATAACTTGATGAACCTCATTGTGTTATAAAGAGGCTCTGTCTATTTCACATTCTTCAGAGTTGGTTGTTCTCTATGTTGAGGTCCTTCCTACTTGTTTTCTAAGTAAGGCCTTGGGCTGTTGGCCCAGAATCAGCCTTTACTGCATTCAAGCTAAGGTGAACTTCAAAATATGATTAAATATACATGGGGAAACATATTCCAGAAGTTAATATTAGAATTGAGCAGATGTTTTCATGTTTATTCAGCTCATCTCATTAAATATTGTTTATTGAAGATAATTGTTTATCTGGAAATAGTTAATTGAAGATAAAAAAGAAGATCTTTTATTGACGTATGAGAGAAAAGTGCCTAAAAAAGCTGGGTGATTTTGTCAATGTTGCTTAGAAAACTGCTTGGACTTGTTTATTCATCACCAGGTGCCAAAGCATAAATGCACACAAATCCATAAATACATGCATATCTATAAATACATACATGCTGTGACGGAATAGGTAGTAGTAACCTCAGCTAGTAGAAGCCACAACAAACATCTGGAATGACACCTAATGAATGATTGCAGAACAGGAATATACTGACAACCATTGTTTTTGTTAAAAAGAACCACAAAACCTTGCTCTAACATCACTTGTCTAAATGGATTGCTAGGCATTCATTATACTTCCGAAGCTCCTGTTTTGTATTATTTGAAGACATGTTGTCACTGAAAATAGCAGTGCTGTTTCCTTCCCATTTATGGTGAAAAGCTAAAGAAAGAAAAGGAAAGGGAAAAAAAAACCACTAATGTGTTCACCCCAAGATATACTTAAAAAGTGACAAGAACTCAATCTCGCCAAACCATTAAAAAGATTAAATAGTCTATCTCTGCTCCTTTAGTTAATGTTATTTCTGAATGAGACAATGTGACATGCTAGTTAAGGTATTGGAAACAAACCAGGTTCAAGGCAAACTACAAGTCATGGAAACCTACTGAGTGCCTTGGGGGTCAATCATTCTCTTTTCTTTCACTCCAGCCTACCTCACAGTGTTGGCTTTTGGGGAATAACAAGTGGACAGATGTCAGTGTAAATTCTCTTCATCTCCTAGGTCAACAGTTGGATAAAAAAAGAGCCACAATTTAAATAAATTGTCTAGCTTTTAGTTGTTAACTATTTGGTTAACAGTTAACTATTTGGTCTTGGTGCTTTCCCCAGGAGAAGTACTACCAACTTTGAAATGTATTGTTAAATTTTGAATGGGATTTTTTTTTAACTGCCTCCCTTACAAGCTCTGGTGAGGAAGAAACAAGTAACTCAGCAACATACTTTGCTACTGTTAAATGAGCAATTAACCCAATCTCCCTAAATCACCATGACATACTGAAATATTAACTGCAAGGGTTGGTTATTTGGAACACATTACTCTTAAATAAAGCTGACTAATTTTATCTCATAATATTTGTGAGACAGTACTTGTAACAATTGTGCCCATAATATATATATATATAAATTTATATAAATTTATTTATCTATTTCCTAAGACTTGTATATCGCCTCAGGCTGGTATTATACTACACCACAAAAATATTGTTCATCTGACAATCAAATAGTCATAACTAACATAAAATACAGCTGACGTATAACTTCTGGCTGACATAACCACAGCCATGATAAGTCATTAAAATCACCATTTATAGGGGAGAAAAGTGGCAGGCTCTGAATATGCACATGTGCTTTCAAAAACATCCCAATCAGTGACAGAATATAAATTTAGTGAGGCAATATATTTTACATGGTGATGTGGTTTGGAATAAAGTTTATGCCAATTGGCATTAATTGTAAAGAACCAGGGATCCATATACATTTTTTTGGGGGAAACCACTTTACCATCAACTGGTCTATAGTCTTAGGCCAGCTTGGGGCCAAAAATTGTGTGCGCACTGGCGCTCGTGTGCCAGCACCCAGAAGGCAATGCGCACCCCCATGCCCTATGCACATGCGGGCACAACCCCCCCACCCCCCTTAGCTGCACTGCACCTCACAGCTGATTTTCGGCTGGTTTGAGGCCTTTTTCAGCCTTCCAGAGGGAGAAAAGCCTCTTGAAAAAAGCCTCTGCAGTCCAAATAGGTCCGTATCGTCACTTTCATCACTTTTACAGGGAGTGGGAGGCTGAAAAAAGCCTCAAACCAGCCGAAAATCAGCTGTGAGGCATGCACATGTGCAGTGAGGTAAGTTTGCCTGCGGCTCGCGTGCTGGTACAAATGGCTTTGCATGTCACCTGTGGTACATGGTACAAATGGCTTTGCACACATGCCATAGGTTCGCCATCACGGTCTTAGGCTAAGAATGTACTTTGGTGAATAAAATAATACTGCAAAACTGATGTAAGGTAGGTAATGCACAAAATGTGTACATTTATTTGCCCATTCAGCCTGGTGTTGCTTGTTTGATTGACAGTTGACAGCAGCTGTCCAGGCAGTGGTCTTGATTCTCTATCAACACGTCTTATCTCCTTCTTTCAACAAGTTCAAGGAATTCAACCTGGGGCCAGCCTCATGCCAAGGATGAGCTGTAGACTCACTTTTGTGCTTAAGAATTCTGCCTTCAGTATTGTAGGTGTCACAATTTCAGCAACTAGAAATACTATCTAGTTAGCAGACAGTTGGCTACCTTTGGCCTCATCATTGCAGTAGGGCAATCCTGCATCTGTTAAATGAGAGACATTTCATAGATGTCACATACTTCTAATTTTGAGGATTGATGTTTATTTATACTCTAATTTTCACCCCTTGCCCAACTCATCATAAAAACCATCAAGATAAGAAAAAAATGAAATATAATAGCCCTATCAGGGCAACTATTGAAGGTTCAATGGAAGATCGGAAGAAAGCCAGTCATATCTACATTTATACCAGGCAGCAGAGGAATTTGGAAATGTTCTGCCAAGTGCCCAGAAGTTGGCAGAGAAATCTAAAATTGAAGCATTTCCCCCATTCATTCAGGAATACAACTGGCACCAAAGAAGGGAACATTTTGATTATGAGGCCTGGAGTAATCACATAAGAAATATAAGAAAACATTGAAGTTGAATTCTTTGACTGGGTGGTTGATTATTCAGTCAGTCAGCTGGAAAAGGAATTAAAAGAACACAGCAGTATACGTTTTTATATGAGTTTCCCAAGCTCCTGGTTATACTTGAAGAAGGCTGATTTATTCATCAAAATTTGTAAAGCTGCCCAGCTCCATAATAACTCAACACCAACATGGTTATAAACCAAAATGCCTTTGAAGGTACATTTCAACAGGATTATTATTAAATTATTATTAGACTATTTTTTTTCTGTCTTTATTACTTGATAAGTAACTCAAGTCAACAAATATAAATAATTATATTCTTTCATCCTATTTTCCCACAACTCTGTGAGGTGGGTTGGACTGATAGTGAGTGACTGGCCCCACTTAGATCAGGGTCCCTAACCTCTGGTCCATGGAACAGAACTGGGTTGTAGCATGCCAAAAATCGGTTTATGCAGACAAGCAAAGTCCTATCCCAGGATGTAGGCAGCACATGAAACCACTTCCGGTCAGCAGAAAACCCTTTCTCCACAGAACTGGTCCCTGGTGCCCAAAAGGTCAGAGACCACTGACCTATATGGCGTTCATGTCTAAGGTAACCATCTCTTGGTGATTGGCCCAAAGCCACCCAGTTGGCTTTCATGCTTAAGATAAGACTAAGAACTTACAGTCTCCCAAAATCAGCCAAGTGGCTTTCATGTCCAAGTGAGGGTTAGAATTGACAGTTTCCTAGTTTCTAGGCCAGCACCTTAATCACTGCACCAAACTGGCTAGTAGAAGAGACTTTGGATCAATTGTGGATCAACTTTGGGTTATATGTGCATGTATATATGTTTGCATTTTGCTGATCTGCTCATATTTTCCTGTACAGTTGCCAGTGGAGAACACATCACTGGTGACGCAGTAGGCAGAATGCAGTATTGCAGGTTGACTCTGCCCATAGCCTGGAGTTCAGTCCTAATGATCTCAAGGTTGACTCAGCCTTCCATCCTTGTGAGGTCAGTGAATGCTTGCTCAGCCTTCCATCCTTGTGAGGTCAGTGAAATGCTTGTTGGGGGCAATATGCTGACATTGCAAACCGCCAGAGAGTGCTGCTGTAAAGCACTATGAGACAATGTATAAACCTATGTGCCATGTGCTATTCACCAAACTGAAATATCTATGTTCCACAGTTATGTAGACATGATTGAATGTTTCAACCATTTCAACTTTTGAGTTTTCTGGAAGCACTTCACATCTTTGCAGGCAAAAAGTCTGGAGAAAGTGACACTTAAAATGTTCCAAAGCTGCTTTTTCAAGAGGCAAGTGCACTTTCTGTTTTTTCTTTGAAGTTGTTTTACTTCTTATCCAAGAAGCTTCTTCAGAGCTGAAGAAGCTTCTTGGATGAAAAGCGAAACGTCTTCAAAGAAAAACCAGAACGTCCAATTGCCTCTTGAAAAAGCAGCTTTGGGACAACCATGATTGAGAATCTCCGTAGACATGCCACTGAAAATAGATGTGATTATGATTTTTTTTTTAATTAATGGCCAAAAGACCCAAGTGGTGGCTGTGCAAGCAAGAAAAGTTACTTTTCCTGTTCATGAATTTTAAGTAAATTTTAAGAGTAGAACAGAAAGGCAGAACTCAGACCTCTGAAAGTTTTGGATAAGCATGGAGGCCAGTTTTCCATTTCATCTCCATTTCAAGCATTAAAATATTGTGCCCATGCCCTGGGAATACAGTAATCTCAACCATGATAGGCACCACTGAGCAGAAAATATTTCTCCGTGCTCAATTTTTAGTGTAAATGCTAACTATAAATCGTCAACTCTGAGTTTCCTGTTTCTCCATTTTATGGTTCTTTGTTTTTAGAAAACAAAATTGGACTGGACGTCCCTTCAATTAAAAGACTGTCCTCTGGCAGTCCTTCAAAGAGGGAGCTGGCATCTGATTTTCCTTGCAATCATAGACTGTCCTTTTAAAAGTTTTGTCATGTTCAATAAACAGCACAGTACTGAATGTTCATTCAAGGAATTCAAGTGAAGGCAATTGTTAAAAAAGAAAGGGAAAGGGTAGAATCATGAATTTTGTTTACTGTACTTAACTACATTTAATAATAAATCAGGCTAGAGGTTTATGCGTAGGTAACTCACACAAATCATCTTGAAGGGACATATCAGAAGAAGAGAGAATAAGAATGGAAAACGGTACAGCAACAAAATTGATGTTTTGTTTGGAAGGATAGAACTGGTGGCGTGAAAAAATAAGGAACAAGGAAAACTATAGAAATTATTCTAGATAACCTCTGAGGTCCTTTGCAGCTTTTTGATTCTATGTAATATCTTTCTCGCATATACTTTTCTCTACTTGAATATATTCAAATTAACCAGCATTTTTCATCACATGTGTGTGATGTATATAATGCATCTTAGAAAGTGAAAAGGATTTGATCAGCTAGCAGCAGCAGTTATTCTAAATCATTGCCCTCCTGTCCTCTACAAACTGAGGAGAAGAAAGGATGTGCAGTGAAACAACCAAGGTCTCTTCTTGGAAAACATGAGTCAATCAAAGCAAATAATACAAAGTTTGAAGGACAAGTAATTTGATTTGGTATTCAGTAGAACGGGGTGAGATGTTGAAGTAAAGATTTGATTCAAAGGAGATTCAGGCAAATTTACCCTTCAAATAGAAATATTGGATTGAATAATCAGATTGATCCAGGACATCAAAGTAGGGATCAGTAAGTTGCTTTGCAAAAATTCAAATGAAATTTGAAAATTTGATGGATTCACCGGTTGTATAGAATCTCAAACCTGTTGCACCTTTCCTTACATGTGTGAGAAAGGTGAGGGTGGGATTGTGAGGTATGATGGTTCTTTGATACTGATGAAGAAAGAATTGCAGAAGATAACAAAATACAAAGACTTGCAAATAGAAATAGAATGACTGTAGCAAAAGAAAGCAAAAATTGTTCCAATCATCCCAAAGGTACTTTTTGAAGAGACAACTGGCCTTTCTGGTTTTTTGTTGATGTTGTATCACTTTTCATCTTGGATGAAAAGCCAGAGAGTCCAGTTGCCTCTTGAAAAAGCACCTTTGGGACAGGGGTGGGATTCAACCGGTGTTACAACCGGTTAAATCAGAGTGCACATGTAAAACAATTGCAAAAAACATCAGCTGTGCTGCCTGGACAGCTGACAAGCGTGTGTGGATGCACAGCACTTGAAAACCCTCTTCTTTTCTGCTTTTTCAACCTCAGGTGTGCCGAGCAAAACATCTGAGGTTGAAATAGCAGGAAATAAAGGACAGTCAAGAGCCCAGGTGGGTGGGTGGACCAAACAGATGACCAAAAGGTTGTTCCACCGAGCCAATTCGGTGTCTTCTGCTCTTCAGAGCTACCAGTTATATAGGACCAGACAGAACTGGTAGCATCCCACCCCTGCTTTGGGACAACCATAATCTGGATGACTGAGAAGCTCCTTAGATATCATTCCAATAGTAATAGGTACCTTGCATGCAACCCCAGAACACTTGAATACCATTGGCACTGACAAATTCACCACCAGTCAATTACAAAAGGCAGCTTTACCTGAAAAAACTTACATCCTGCAATGATATCTGTAATACCATAAAACATCCATATCTGCCTATCCTAGGTCCTTAGAAAGGACCCAGTAGGTGGATAATGGTGCCAAATCCAGCCTGAACATCTGGTTGACTGTGTGCTAAACCATAGTTAAAAATATAATAACTAAATAAATTAAAAAGTAAAATAAGAAACCTCCAATGGACTCAATGGACTGCTAGCTCTTTTTTTGCTGTCAGTTTTCTTTGTTTCTATGACAACATGATTGTTTGAGAGATCTGCAATTTGCTTTTGGAAGTTACAGTACCTTCAGTGATATTGTTTTCATTTGTTCCTCCACTTATTTAATCATATGCTGTCCATATTCATTTCTTTGGATTTCTGAACAGAGAAATTTATATTTTAATGTGCTTTCAAAGCAGTGGTAGATTTCAATTTTTTTTTACTACTGGTTCTGTGGGCGTGGTGTGGCTTGATGGGCATGGCTTGGTGGACATGGCAGGGGAAGGATAGTGCAAAATCTCCATTCCCTCCCCACCCTACTAACTTGCCTTCCAGCTCCGTTCTCCTGTGCAGGGCAACAAAAGAAGATCCAGCTGATCAGCTGGGACTCGGGAGACAGAATAGATGGGGGCAGGGCCAGTCAGAGGTGGTATTTGCCGGTTCTCTGAACTACTCAAAATTTCTGCTACCGGTTCTCCAGAACTGCTCAGAAACTGCTGAATACCCCCTCTGTTTCAAAGCTTCCTCTGTTGCTTCAGCCAATAAGTTTTATGACATGCAGAAATCCTGACTGGAGCCATATTGTTCTATTGGTTTTTTTTTTTTACATGGCTCAGATTGATTTTATTTGGCAGCATTTACTACTGAATTATAGTTTGCCCTATATAACAATACATGGGATGAATTGTATCAGGAATATATGTTGATTTTAAGCATTTAAGTGCAGATGTGTTCAGGTAAACAGGAATATATTTGCATGGATCTAAATAGACATGCACATTGTGCTGATATAATCAACCTTCAGATGATAAAATTATTTTGCACTGTTCATTAACCTCAAAGAACTCTGAGACATATTCATAAGCCTTTAAGTCCAGTACAGGAGATAATGTGATTATGACTATAATTAATTGGAAATAATACTGAAACTTAATTATCCCTGCCATATGCTCCCATGCATGCTAGGGAGTAAGATACTCAGATTATATCTATCCTCTGACTAGCGAATTGTGCATTCTGCATTGTTAAGCTAATCATATGCCTAATAGTTAATGTCCTTTAGAATATAATTAATTTCAGACAAATATTAGATGGACAAAGATTCCCATGTATAGATAGCTATGGAGAAATGAAATATAACATTGTCAATACCTTATGTATGAATTAGATGAAAAGGAAAAATTAATACAGATTATACTATGCGAGAATAATATTTTACTTTTTTATTTTGCTTCGCAAAGTAATAATTTAAACCAGGATGATCAACATTAAACTGTGACAATTAGAGTCACATTTATGGAATATTATTATATTTTTTCCAATCATTCTAATAATTGTGCAATCCACCATTCATTAATATAAATGAGATAAATTAGGGCCACAATATTATAAAGAAAAAAAATTGTTGCATCCAAACTTAATTAATTGTGATATTTTGTTGCTTGTAGCATCTATCTATCCTTCTAGTTATTGTTTATGTGTCATAAATGATTATAAAAATAATCCAACAACTATTGTTTGGAAGCTACCACACAAACTGGATTTATACTGTCACTGAAGGCCTGTATGATTTAAGGGTAGACATAAACTTAAGGATATTCCATATGATTGATTTTATGGTTTGAATTGGTTGCAATGGTTTTCTGTGCTTGTGCTTTATCTATCTAATATCTTTTTTGTTGTTCTTGTAATTGTTTGCAGTACCAAGAGTCATGATTGTGAGATGGATGGCTATATAAAATGAATGAATGAATGAATTAATTAATTAATTAATTAATGAAATTTTCTTCTCTCAGAGGAGTTTCTCTTTTCAACACACTGAAATATAGTTTATTCACAGAATGATTATCTGAGAATAGGTTTTGCATAGCACAGGGCTGTGAAACTCACGGCCCATGGGCTGAATGCATTATGAACTGGCCATGCCTTCGCTCAGTTTAGCAAAGGGTTTCCCAACATATCATGTGATGCCGTGAGTTTGACACCCTGTTATAGAAGTATTCAATAAATTATCCTTCCAATGGAACTGTTACCATCAGTGGAATGGGGAGAGAGATCATTGTCTCATGACATCCTACCTTTATTTTTATATACAAAATAGATGTGTATAGTGTGTGTGTGTGAAAGTACACACACACACATTCATACAGTATATATCTGTATGCATGTATAAAATAAAACTAAAATATTACTACACTTGATATCCTATGTAGATATCAACTACACATATCCTATGGTTTTGAAGTGTATGATTCCTGCTAATCTTTGCCAACTCATACAGAAATATATTTATTAATTTAAATTATATGCCACCTATTTCACTACCTGGAATATAGGAAGGCTTTCTATTTAACATTGTTATAGAAATTCGATTCCCACAAAACCATCTCATTGACTTGTACAGTGCCATTTTGCAATTAGTCTAGAGTTCTCAGCTTCAACTGCTTAGGTACATAAAGCATCTATTATCTTCAATAAACTGAATCAAATGTTTAATATAACATTGTGGAAAACTTGTTTGATAGACTGTTATGTCTATCCAATAATAGTTGAGAAATAAACAAGTCACTTTGCAATGCCTAAATCAATGTGGTAATTTTCACTTGTTTTGGTTTGTATCAGTTTTTATTATTATTAACATCTTATTGTGAATGATTTCTTGTAGCTTTGTGTTAATAATCTATTCTTTTTTTCAAAAACATTTCCTTGCCTTTGGCTACTGCTGGGAAACAGCTGCAATTTGAGATGTCGGCATAGTCATTAACATCAAGTGTTGTGAATCACTGTTTCTACTACATCGCAGAATTATTGGGTGTGGATCTGAGATGGTGAATGTCATGTTAGCTGAGCAAAAATATCACTATATTTTCCCTGTGGTGGAAAAGTTTCCTTCTTCATCATAAAAGACTGGTGATATTTTTTCCCCTCTATGCACTGTGGAAAAAATATATTAAAATAATACATAATTGTGATATTGCTAAAGGTCTCCTATGTTGCAGTATGGTGACTTTCCTGACCTTGTAGGTATGGCCTAATATAATTTTCAAAACAGTTAATTTATTAAAAATAGTTATGTGAAAAATAGATGGATTTCCTCCATATTGGTTTGACTTGATTGCAGAAATCAAATCTAGAAAGCACACACAGATGACTGATTCAACAGGATTCAATAACTTCTTTATATACATAATAACATATGAGAAAAATGTACAATACCAATAGTAGATTCTTCCAATGTAGTATTAGTTACAGACAAGCCAGACAAATTTGCAGCTTCAGAGCTCAGAGCAGACTAGTTTCAGTTCTCAGCACAGCACTCAGAGCTTGCAGGGCCATGCCCAGGCTCCTTCAGTAAGTTTCAGTTTCTAATTCAGCTCCCATTGGCTGATCTTTTGCCATGCTATTTATTGGCTGACCTTGTTACCATGTCTCTGCCACTTCATGAATATTCTGACATAATATAATTTTCAAAACAATTAATTTATTAAAATAGTTATATGAAAAATAGATAGACTTCCTCCATATTGGTTGTAGGAAAAATATGAATTGTTTCTGAAGGAGTAGAAATATTGTATTTCTCCTGAGAAAGGGAGCCTTAAAAAAAAAAACCGCTCATCATTTCTCAACTCCTGTTTCTTTTCCCTCTCAAAAGTTTCTTTAGTTAGATGATGTAAAGAAAAGCAGAGGAGGTGTGAAAGCAAAGAAGGAAAGTTTATTCCTATGATTGCACTGGATGTGTCTTGCCAACACGAATTCTTAGGACTTTATTTTTCATGGTCCACTAGGAAAGCCTGATATGCTCTCTATGAGCCAATATGTCTGCAAGATTTTTTTTTTCCTCTTGAATGCAAAAGCTACTTAACAAACCATTTAAGGATGAAAGGCTGAAGTATGGACCGTGGTATCCTGCACATATATTAGAGTTCAGGACATATCAGACTCCAGGCAGGATGGTCAGAGTTTGCAGGGATTGTGGTCTAAAAATGTATCAGAAGACCAGCCTTGCTAGCTAAGGACTTCTAAGATTTGAAGGACATACAATTTAACATACAATTTAACATACAAGGTGCTATTGCTACTGCTGCTGCCACTAACCCTGCCACCTCCACCCAGTGGTGGGATTCAAATTTTTGTACTTTCAGTTCTGTGGGTATGGCTTGATGGGCGTGGCTTGGTGGACGTGGCAGGGGAAGGATACTGTAAAATCTCCATCCCATCCCACTCCAGATGAAGGATACTGCAAAATCTCCATTCCCTTCCCAATCCAGTGGGAAGGTTACTGCAAAATCCCCATTCCCTCCCCACCCCACTAACTTGCTTTCCAGCTCCGTTCTCCTGTGCAGGGCAATAAAAAAAAGACCCAGCCAATCAGCTGGGACTCGGGAGGCAGAGAAAAGATAGGGCGGAGCCATTCAAAAGTGGTATTTGCCGGTTCTCCAAACTACTCAAAATTTCTGCTAGTGGTTCTCCAGAACTGGTCAGAACCTGCTGAATACCACCTCTGCCCCACCCCTACCACAGTCTCCCAAAATGGGTCAACTTGCCCATTCTGGATATGACAAACGAGGAGCTGAACTGGTTCCCTAATTTACCATCCTATCTGATGACATCCATCATGATTAATCCTGAAACATTACCAAATGAAATTAGAACCAGTTACAACTCACTATTGGCAATGAGCTTGACGAACTGGATATTATGATAAACCATATGAATTTGATATTTTTTTCCTTAGAAGTCTCTTCATCCTTTCTTAGTGTCTCACACTTGAAACATCATTCAAAACATTTAATTATATTGTCATGGTTGAAAGACTCGGGTAAAAGTCAGGCCAGTATTCATGCCAAAACCTTGTTAAGCTAATAGAAAACATCTCTGGTGAATTGCTCTGAAGCAACAAGATTGATAGAATTTCAATAAAACGTCCTTTAAAAATATCAGAATAGTTCAAGGTGCACTGAGTCAGTTTCTGGATGTTGTTTCACTTATGGGACAGTGAACCTGTGCAAAGCAGGATTATTTTGCATCTACAAGGTGCACTGCATCTACAGAAGTGACTTGGCTTACACAAATGTAGCTTTTGGGGCTAACCTAAAGATTCAGCCTAACATTTCCATGGGGGATACTTATAATTTTGCCTTCATGCTGCTTGGCAGATCTGCTTCAATGGAGTGGTTTGATGGTAATTAACCAAATTGATGGAACCAAATTGTCCCTTGAAAGCTTTGTACTGCCCTACAAGGTAGTTATCTAAAGTCATGCTTGACCAAGATAACATGGACAGAGTTTTCTTCCCTCCCCTACAATATTAGAACTGTAGATCTTCCACTGAAGTTGAATACAGATAACAACATCAACAATGGAATATACAGCCCAAAAGAAGAAAGTATGTTTTAATAGTGAATATTGATAGCTTTAAAAGAGAAGTGAAGAGGTGAATGGAAGGTGACCATTACTTCCTGATTCATAGGTAGTATACTAAATATTCCTGGGAAGTACAGTAGAAGGGTCTTGAGAGTTGCCCAAATGCATCTAGTTGGCCATTCTAACTAAAATGCTGCTTTACAGTACAACATTATTCTATTGCTCTTATTGCACTTGTGAACACAGCAAGCCTAAAACAAATGTGTAATCAGCTATTTGCTCAAAAATGGTAAAAACAACAACACAGAAATACCAAGTAAAGAGATTGTGAATATTCATGAGTCCTTATTTTGGGGAATAAGGACTATTGATCAGTGGTAATAAATTAATGTTCTGAATCATGTAAAGGAGTTTTGAATAGCTTGTGTTGACTCCGCGGGAAAAGCAGTAACTTCATTGAATGGATGTAGAGAAAGATTACACCTTTTTCACAGTCTGAGAGATGAGGATAGAAAGTTGAACAATAATCCTATCTGCTCTTTAGAGTTGGGAGGAAATTGGATGGTTTCACAAGCCTATTCTTTCACAAGGGAGCAGTCCAATTTATACTACTTAACTTCAATCTCAGAATGCTTCAAAAAAGAAAAAAGAAAAAAAGAAAAACCAAGTCACATTTCTTAGATGATTACGTACTTCACTGTTATCAATAAGCTGAAATATAACATTGTCCTACCCACACATTTTAAGATAAAAGATGGATGCGTAATTGTGTCTCAAGAATGTGAGTTTCAACTCTAATTTGGGTAAAAGCTGAAATGAACAACCATGGAATTTACTTCTGCATAAATCTCTATAGAATTAGGGTATAATGAGTTTCCGCTTGCACGGTACTGACCTGTACAATTATCCTTGTACAATTAAACCAGGAAAGCATTTACAGTTTAAAGTAACATTAGAGAAAATTGTGGAAATATATAACAAGCAACTTACAGATAAAACTGATTGCTGCATGACTAGTAACCTTTTAAACGACTTTGAGTGAAATTCACAGAAGAGATAGCTATCACTGCTTCTGTCCGTACATTGCTGAAAAGAATCTTCTCCAGGATTCTTACAGGTTAATCTTCTTTATATAGCTTATTTCCCTTTTGCCAATTAGGATCCTAAAGAAGTGGTGTCACTTTGTGATAAGAATGATATATAAAGGTAGCCTCGACTTATGACCACAGTGGAACCCAGGCTTTACATTGCTAAGTGAGAAATTTGTTAAAGTGAGTTTTTTCCCATTTTATGACTTTTCTTGCCACATTTGTTAAGTGAATAGGTACAGTTGTTAAATTAGTAACATGGTTGTTAAGTGAATCTTGCTCCCCCATTGACTTTCCTTATCAGACGTTTGCCCCCCCAAAAGTCACATGACCCTGGGACACTGCAACCATCATAAATATGAACCAATTGTCAAGTATCCGAATTGTAAATCATGTGACCATGGAGATTCTGTAATGGTCATAAGTGTGAAAAATGGTCATAAGTCATTTTTTTCTAGTGCCGTTGTAACTTTGAACAATCACTAAGCAGACTGTTGTACTTGTATTCATACACATTCACACTGCCACCCTCCTATTTCTTACAAATCAATTGCACTTTAATTATTACCATGAAAAAAGGCAAAGATGGACAACCATACAAATAGTCTTTCATGAGTTGATTTTTGGTATTATCGAATAGAGGGTGTCAAACCCAAGGTCCGCAGGCTGCATCCAGTCCATGGGGTTCTTAGATTAGGCTCGCGGGGTTGGCCTAGTGAAGGACCGCCCTGCGGTGCCTCTGCTACTGAAAATTGAGCTTGAACTCTGTTTTTGCTGACGGAGGGCTATCAAAATAAACTAAAAACAAAACAAAAGGAGAAATGTTTCCCCTTTTGCATCTGAGCATGCAAGAAGGGACATGAAAGGAAAAAGGGAAAGAGGAAAGACAAAGAAATGGAAGGAAAGATGGAAAGAGATCAGGGAAAGAAAAATGCGGAAAAAGGGGAAGAAATAAGAAATGAAGAGGGAAGAAAAAGAAGAAGGAATAAGGAAGGGAGGGAAGGAGGAAGGAAGGAAGGAAGGAAGGAAGGAAGGAAGGAAGGAAGGAAGGAAGGAAGGAAGGAAGGAAGGAAGGAAGGAAGGAAGGAAGGAAGGAAGGAAAATTATAATAAGAGGAAGGTCTCAGAGAAGTCCTGCCTTAGCACTTGGCCACCACAGGTGACCCCGACACGAGTCCTGTGTCACGCCCACCGTGGCCATGCCCTACTACCCCCCAGCTCTCTGAGGTCAAACACAACCCTGATGCTGCCCTCAATGAAATTGAGTTTGACACCCCTGCTATAGAATGTTTTTCAAACTTGGCAACTTGGCCGGGGACCCAGCTATCTGAGGGATCATGTCACCCAACTTCTATCAGTCCACCTCATCAGAACTTCCAGAGGAGGCATTCTATGTTACTGTTGGGTAGATATCTATTGGTGGGTCCCAGGAAACGTGCCTTCTTTGCTGTGGCACCAGCCTTATGGAGCATCTTTTCCCCAAAAATTAGATTGGCTCATTCCTTTTGATATTTTAAAATGTCCTCACGAGCTCCAGAAACCAGAGATATGTCTTGATGGCTCCATTGCTGACCTTTTTTTTTTTTAATTCTCCCTCAATTTATGGTGATTTTTACAATTGCTTTTTGGATTTTTAGGATAACTGGTCATCATATTTGGATTTGCTGTTTTTAAACTTCTCGGTTTATCTATAATTACGCACTTCCCAGGGTCACCTTTGGTGAGGTGAGCAGCTCTATCAATTTGATAAATTAATGTGTGGAATTCAGCTTCATGCAGGCTGGGGAATTCTGGGAATTGAAGTCTGCACATCTTAAAGTTGCCAAGTTTGAAAAAACATTGCTTTAGAATAATATGTTTGTGCTAATGAGGTCATTTTTCAAACTTGAAAGGGTGATTTCAGGGTTGAGGAGGATTTCAGCAAATATTTAAATCATCAGCTACTTACTTTATGGAAATGGTAGGCTGCTGGGAAGTTCCATGTAAAAAATGGCCATGTCTAAGCATTGCTAAGTTATCACTTGATTGTCCCTAGGGCAAACATCTGTGGTAATGTGTCTGGATTTGAATCACTGATAGCTACTGTGCTGCACATTGATAACTGGTTGCCAAGATGGATCAGGGCTCCACTACTTTAAATATTTCTATCCTTAAATATAGATGGCAGTGATTTGTTTGCATCTGTTCATTCTACTTCTGTTTTCTATTCACTCCAAAAAGATAGAAATAAAGATTTATACCCTATAATTTTACTAAGAATAATAATTGTAGTAGCATACTCAAAAGGTGTGTGCTTCCCTGAAATTCTAAATTACAATCTTGTAATGACTTTGATTGTAAAGATTTTTTTTTAATCTGAATTTCTTTAATAAGTGTGTGGAGTAGGAAGTAGGGATAGGAACACATTTTTTTCAGTTACAAAAAGGACTGCCAAATGAGGAATGCAAACACACATACTCTTCTGACTCAGAGGGGCAAGATTAGGCCTAAAAGGTTTAAGTGAATATTTTGTTTGGATGTTAGGAGAGAGAAAAGGAATGTTCCTGATGACAAGAGCAGTTTTGTTATAAGCCAATTTTCTGCAAGGAATGATGGCCTCTTCTTCAATAGAAACTCCTCAAGCATTAGAAGTCATGTGAAACAGCCATCTATTAGGGATCTGCTTAATCTTCTGCCTCATTCATGAATGGATTTTAATGACATCTGGTGTCTTTCAAGAGCTTTGTCCCCGATCTTATTTTATCTAGTGGCATCCATTGAGTGTCTCTGTCAAAATCAGAAGACAAGATGGTAGACAAGAGTATTGTGATACCACTCCCTTTTCTGTATATATGATTATAGAAAGTTAGCACCCACCCCTCCTAGAAGAATGAAGTTGTCAGTGTTCTGACAGGGTAAAGCAGGCCAGGAATGCTTTACAAGTTGACAGAATAAGTTTGAGAAAGATTTTAAAAAGGCAGAATATTATATTGCCCTAAAGGAGAAACATGTTTTTAAAGACAGAAGCTCAAAGCCTCAGCTCCCTGCCTCCAAGCAGATACTAAGTTGAGACCAGCCTCTAGAAATGCAGATTTGGTAATCCATTATTTCCGGTAGCAAGGTCTGAACAAAGGTAGGATTAGCCCTCATTCCCTTCATTGCATCAGTACACTTCAATCAAACTTGACTTCAAGACAAACATGACTCCACATGACCCCATGGGAATCTGACAGCAACCAATAGAATGCATTCCCTTGCCACAGGAACAGGAAGCTTATGGGCATGGCGCAAGAAAGGGTATAAATAACCCTCACTCTCCACTCCATGTGGTCAGTTGCCCAGGACCTCAAACTCATGTAATCCTGTCCATCAATAAACCATCTTTCCAAACAGCCTCCATGTTTCCAGTGTCTTTCTCTCTACTTGGAACTGAACCAGATGGATATTTTTTCCAACAAGACAATACTGCACCCATATTGTAAAATAATGGGGTTTGCATCACAATATGTGTCATTTTGCTAATTTTGATCCTTCTTCTGCAAAAATGCTGATTCTCCCTAATTCCATCCTACATAAGAAACCACTTCTGTAAAACATGATTTGTATGGAACTTCACAAATCTTGAATTGTAAAGCTTGAATCCTGAATTACTTTTCAGGGCATAGATAGAATTGGACTGGTCCATAAATGAACATCACTACATTTCCTTGAAAAAGTTTCTATAAATATTGCTATAAACAATTGGACTTCCTCAAAGTCTTGTTCCCATAATCTTGCCAGCCCAAAATCTCCTTAGTAGTGTATCTATGAATATTTATTCACCTCATTTAATAAAAAAATCCCCCTTTTTGAAATCTAAAGTCCCCTATATTTTCTTCAAAAATGCCTAATATCTAATGAAACCTAATTCTGTGTCATAAATCCTTCACATTAGTGATTTGGTCAATTAACCTCTTAGTTATCTTTAAAAATCACTAGCACCCATTGACCCAGATAAGCATATTTGAGGAAACACCCAATAAGGACAATTGGCAAAATAATTATCTAATGAACTCCTGTCATTTTTTTTCCAAAAAAAGAAAAACAAAAAGCTTGTAAATATGCATCTCAAAAGAACATCCTTTTTTCCCCCTGATTTCCCCTCCACCTCTTATTTCATAAGACTGAATGGAACAAATATTTCAACGTTATGCTCTTTCAATGGGAAATGGAGGTACTTTCTGTCAAATCTCTTTGCCCAGAAATTAAAACAATCACTGAGAGACTTTCTCCACATAAACCTTTTCAGTAAGGATTCACCTACAATGTTGTATCTGGCATACTTTTTGCAAGCAAATACTAAGAACAAATCACATTGTCCCAAGATTATAAATCATGTTATCACCACAGCATTCAATAGATATGAAACCAAGTTGGGCTGGGTTCTGCTGCATATTTAAGAACGCTCAGTGACACTAAGAAACAAAAGGGAACATTTCAAAATATCACTAAAGAAGAACTGATGGATCAGTTCTTCTTTATCAGGAAAAAGGTGAGTTAGCTATTCAGTTCCCTATTCCTATTCTGGAAGAAAGCATTTCAAACAATTCAGATTGTAGATATTCCATCTTAATGGGAGTGATGGGGATTTTATTTACTCAACTTCCAAAGGCAACCATTTATTTCTTGAAATTGAAGATAAAAGAAATGTTGCTTTCTTGATCATGCTTTCCTATTAAAGTCCTTAAATAGACCTTCTCCATGTGACACTGTAAGGACAGCAATACATGCTTGGCAAGGACTTAGAACCTACTGCTGCTCCATCCAATTACATATTTTTCCTATTTTTCTCCCAGTATGAACTCTTGATTTAATTACCACCAGGTTATAGTCAAAATTTTACTGTTTCTATCTATATGAAATGAATATAGTGTTGTTCAGATTAGTGCATCTAAGATGCAGCCCCTATTCAGTAAAAAAGATTTTGGTATGAATGTGAGAGAGGTTGTGTTGTGAGGTTGTGAGCTGATCAGTATATTTTACACAAGATAAACATTTCATGATTAAGTGTATCAAGCTGCTGCGGTTTTCTGGATATGTGCAGCCCAGACCCAACTGTTGGATATGTGTTGTTGAAGAAATGGAATCTGAGAAAGAGGTTTTAGTATGTTTGAATGATACTTTCTTTTTGAGACATCCACCACTCTATAATCCATTGTTGACTTTATCTTCAAAGTTCAGTGAATGAAGTGGAGATTTATCAGCATTCTATTCTTTCTCATGGCCAAGAGTCCCAAAGGTACTTTTTCAAAAGGCAACTGGACTTTGTTTTTCCTTGAAGACCTTTTGCTTCTCATCCTTCAGAACTGAAGAAGCTTCTTGGATGAGAAGCAAAAGGTCTTCAAGGAAAAAACAAAGTCCTGTTGCCTTTTGAAAAAGCACCTTTGGGACAACCATGACCTGGACGAGTGAGAATCTTCATGGACAGTCATGGCCATATGAGTCCAGAGTCCAATAAGTGCATCAGAGAGTGACAATCCCATGACTAACTTGCTGGAAAATGTGGAACTCAGCAACTAAGATCATGGCATCCCAACACTTATGTTGTTGCTGTTGTTGTTGTTGTTGTTGTTGTTGTTGTTGTTATTTAATATTTAGTGATATTCACAGCCTTTGGGGCTGGTTGGTAGCTCAACAGCTTGAGTCCTAACCAAGGACCTAGGAACTGTTCAGGTAGTGATGGAGGATATAAGCTGTTCCAAGTAGGGTGGTTTTTTGTACAATCAGGGTATTCAAGTCTGATAAATTCAGGATTTCCAAATAGCGAGGCAGCCCTTTAGGTATTGCTTCAAGGGCTCCAATTACAATTGGGATAACACACAATTTCTTTTTCCAAAGTCGCTCAACTTCAATTTCTAAGTCCTGATACTTTGTGATTTTTTTCTTGCTGCATGTCTACAATTTGTGTATTATTATTATTATTATTATTATTATTATTATTATTATTATTATTATTATTATTATTATTATTATTATTATTTATAAAATGTGTAGGTCATCCATCTTACCTCAATGTATGAAACCAAAATAAGTAACAAAACCACATTTCCACATTGAAACACCAAAAACTGACTTCAGCCTACCTTAGAACCAGGCTGGCAATAAAGCTGAAATATTCTTGCGACAGTGTAATATCTACAAATGTCAGTGGAATGTCAAGATAAACAGCTATTTGGATTATCAGCATTTTTTAATCATGGTGACCCCAGCATGAAAAATTTTCCCAGATGCCAGATCTACCCAAATCTTTAATTACTATCTATCAGAAAGTAGGTAAAAAATCATTTTTTAAAAACACCTTGGTTACTAAAGATGTTTGATTACAGCTACCACATTCCAAACAGTCCTACACAATGAAAGATATATATCATTTTTTTTGAAGCCTGGTTTTCTAGATCTTTGCAGGCCAGATTTAGTATTCATATGTCTTGTTTTCTTGATGACATTGCTGATACAATGTGTAGATTTATCAGCTACTGAAGTGTATACTTTTCATTGTATTTTATTTGTGTAAATTCTGGTAAGCTTCGTAATGAAGGGTTGTGGAATAAATAGCTGTCAAATAAACACACATTTCTCACTTTGTGGTGAGATACTCTTGTTAAGAATAATTAAGTAAACTAACTGTGGATTACTTATTTACGATAATTAAATACTTCTCTGTGCACGTGCTTAAAGAAAGGAGAAAAGGGAGAATAAAAAGACTAGATTGTTATTCTGTAGTCATTTACATGAGAGTAAGCTCCACTGATTATGAATATATGGAATTTCATGGTGTGTCTCTCATTGTTAAGTACCCTTTCTGGAGATTAAACCCTGCTAAACATAATTGACTTACTTCTTGAGTAAATGTGTACAGGACAACTCCTGAGATGCTATTTTAAGTACATAATGTATTTGTTATTGTCATGAAATACTGCAAAATATGAATACTTTAATTAAGAAGTGCAGCCAAAACACTGTTTGAAGATCCGGAATCAAGAAGATAATACATTTCTGTTTCAGTATTATAGAGATCTTGCAATCTGAGAATAGCAGACTTGTGTTTGTGAGGAGTGAAAAGGCTTGCTAAAATCTTGTTTGCTTCAATTGCCTCTTAATGGTTCAATATGTAGCCATCCAAGGCGGTTTGTTTTCCTTCAGTCTACAAATCAATGATGAGCCTAGAATACAAATAAAAATTTGTGTGCGTGTGTGTGTGTGTTTGTCTTTGTATGCTTTCATATTTGTGTGCATGTAATTAACCCTCAAAGGGGCTTGAAACAATATGACAACCATAAATACAAAAAGAAACAAAAAGTTACTTTTTCCAAAGAAAAAACATGACTTTGTAATGTTCAGAGGTTTTGCCTCAAATAAGTAAGGAAAAGTTTTAGAAGAAAATGACATTCATTTATTGTAATGACATTTGGTACCTCCTATATATATGTCTGTGTCTGTCTGTCTGTCTGTCTGTCTGTCTGTCTCTCTCTCTCTCTCTCTGATCTATAGATATAGATATATAGGTGAGATAGATAGATAGTGTCATCCTGCTGGTGGAGACTCTGAAAAAGAGGAGGAACAGCCTACAGGGAGTGAAAGTATGTCTCTGGAAGTTGTGGAGGAGGCTGGGGAAGGACAGAGGCCGGCTGAGCAGTCAGAGGAGGACCCAGGCCCATCCCCTCTTCTTCCTAGGGCACACAGGGAGGAGAGGATAAGGGAGAGACATGGTCTACTACGGAGGGGAGGGGAGGGCCTTGATCCTCTTGATGGGCTGCAGCTGTGACAACAGAATAAGAGGTCAGACATGCATACTGGCGAATGCTGGAAACAAAGCATGGAAATATCTCTAGTCTATGGTTCCTCTCTGAGTTTGGCGTCATTCCCAGTGTGTGTTCTGATATCTGTGGACGTCCTCCAGCCCTTCTCTTGCCTGGTTTGTGTTGCTTTTTTCCTTCTCCTTGTAACTGTTTGTGTGAGAGTTTTTTGTCTTCCGTCAAGAATATTCGAAGCTTGGAAGCAAAGTGAAGGGATAAAAGGGGCTTCACCTGTTTTCTGTGACTGTGCTTGTTTTGTATCCCACCCTGGGTCATCACAGATAGATTTAGATGATATAGATATATCATTCTCAAAGTGATTCTGGACAACTAGTAATGGAAAACTAGCAGAAAGCTCCAAAGATGTACAAAATAGACAATCAGCAGCTGAGATGTAAAGAAAAGCAACAGAAACAATCACCAATGCAAACCATTTCACAGACTTCCAAGTAATGCTCCAAAATTTAGCAGAATAACAGAGTTGGAAGCGACCTTGAAGATCTTCTAGTCCAACCTCCTGCTCAAGCAGGAGTCCTTACACCATTCCAGACAAGTGGCTGTCCAGTCTCGTCTTAAAAGCCTCTGGTGATAGAGCACCCACAACATCTGAAAGCAAACCACTCCACTGTTCAATTATTCCCACTGTTCGGAGAACTTTAAGCCCAGGAACTTTAATTTTAAATCCAAGGACACTTGCACAATTTCAGGGCTTGTGAAAACTAACAGGGTCAATGTGATAGGACAAGGGATGTGATAGATTGCACTCTTTAATGGACATAAATTTCCTCTCCTGCCATATCTGATGGGAAGGATAGACATGTTCAAGTAGAGACAGTCCTGAAAATTAATTGTTATTTAATTGTGTCACAATATTAATAACAATAATGTAGTTTTTGTCTTGGTTCTGTTTTTCTGTTTTCTGTCCCTTTTATAAATTGCATGCCTCTTGTATTTTACTTGATTTGTTTAATTATTTCTATTTCTGTTTTAATTGGCTGTAAGCCTCTCCATCATTTATAACAATGATAATAATCAGAAATGGTGTGCAAGTATATTATTGAATGAATGAATGAATGAATGAATGAATGAATGAATCCCCCTTTGTTTAACTGAACATAGCAGAAAAGAAAACATATTTCAGCAGCCTTAAAACTATGTGGTGTATTGTATTTTGCCTTGATTATTATGGGTAATGGATATATTTTTTTTTTTTTGCAAATGTGGCAGCCATATTGTTATTATTTCTTTTTTGTAGTATACTGTAAAAATGAAGGAGTGTATTATAATATGTGGCTATTCCCTGAAGCCTGAAGCATTAAAAAAAATTCAGCAAGAATGTTGTGCTTTTCAGTTGCCTTCGGCAGCCCGACATTTTTTTTTAAGACAAAAAGGAATTTAAAAATAAAGAAAAACACTTGGGTCACATAATAAATGATTACTATTTCTATAAGGTGCTTATAAGTTTACTGCTATATGACAGAGCACCTGCTTGTAAGCATGAAAACACCATGTAGGTATGTGTTCAATATGCAATTTCTCTACCTGTATACTCATTTTGACCATCTGAGAGAAAAGCCAGGTGGCGGAATAACTTTTTATGTTGCTTAGTTTTCGTATACCAACACAATTTAATTGGTAACCAAGAAGAGTTGTCTTGTAATCATCACATTAAAGTAGAAATATAGCATGCCTACTTTAACACCACCAGGCTGGCTTTTGCGTATTTGCTCAAAGAGATAGGGATTACCCAAGAGAAAACTCTGTCTAAAGTGCACAGTTCACACATGCAAGGCCTCCCTTGAGGCTGTACAACACAAGTGGTGATCAAACCTATGCCTGCAAAATGTGTGATAGGAGAAGAAACATGCTTAATTGGAGCTAAAAAAGAAAGAATAAAGACATCCTAAGGTTTCTTCTACTAAATATAAAAGAATGAATGGGATGGGATGGGATGGGATGGGATGGAATGGAATGGAATAGAATAGAATAGAATAGAATAGAATAGAATAGAATAGAATAGAATAGAAGTTGGAAGGGACCTTAGAGGTCTTCTAGTCCAACCCTATACCATTTCAGGCAAATGGTTGTCCAATCTCTTCTTAAAATCGTCCAGCGTTTGAGCATGCACAGCTTCTGGAAGTAAGTTGTTCTACTGATTAATTGTTCTAATTGTCAGGAAATTTCTTCTTAGTTCTAGGTTGATTAGTTTCCACCCATTGCTTTTTTTCCTGCCCTCAGGTGCTTTGGAGAATAGCTTGACTCCCTCTTCTTTGTGGCAGCCCCTGAGATATCAAAACACTGCTGTCATGTCACTCCTAGTCCTTCTTTTCATCAAACTGCACATACCCAATTCCAGCAACCATTCATTATATGTCAGTCATGGTTGATTCCTCTACCTCAGCAATCCCCAACCTTTCTAGTAGCAGAAACCAGTTTTGGAAGGAAAACTGTCTTGCACAGACTGGGTGCCAGGGCACCAACAAATCCACCCTCATTCAAATCAAAAGTCTCTAGCCGCATCTCAGAGAAAAATAAATTGGTTTATTAGAAGTTGCCATGTTGGCACGTGGCTGAGTGCAGCCAATACTAAATTACATCATACATTTCCCCCTTGACCCTGGTCTTTCCCACACCCCCTGGATGTTACTTCTCCAATGGGACCAAGAGTCATCCATCATGCTCTCCAATAACCTTCTTATGCTCTGACAACTTTGGGCTGCTGAGGTGATTATCTAGGCATTTCAAGAATGCCTTGTTTCCCCACACTCCCTTTTTCTGGCAGCTAAAAAGACCAAAGGAGTACCTTTTTAGTTGACACTGGGGACCGGGGTTGTAGTGGTTTCGCATACAGGTTCTGCACATGCACAGATGAAGCTTCACTCACTCATCTGTTGCTTGCAGTACCCAGTTCCTAACAGGCCATGGACTGGTACTGCTGCTCTACAGATAAATAGCAAAAATGGAACCAAAAAAGAAAAGATGGAAAATAAGGAAAGGAAAGCAGCATAATAAACTCATATTTCAGCAAAATGAAAGTCAAAAAGAAAGAAAGCCAAAATTAATAAGTTATCTTATCCTCCAAGATCAAAGGAACCAAAGCTACCTAATAACCTGAAATATATATTGGGCTACAATTTCCATAAGCCCTAATCATCATGGTTAATAATCAGGCATTTTAGGAGCTATAGCCCCCAATGTCTGGTAAATACCAGATTGTCTATGAATATGATGATCCAATGTTCATTATGGAAAAATTATTTATTACTAGAATCCATTTAAAAAGGCACATCATAACTGTGGCCAGAATAACCTATGGACAAAACTGGAAACTGTCTTCCATTCCTTCAGAGGATATGGTAATTAAAAAAATACATGAATGTGCTGAGATGGATAGCCTAACCAAATTGTTAAAAAATAAACAAGATAATTACTATTATGAAATATGGAATATTTTGTATGAGTGGTTAAAGAAAAGGTAATATTTGATGTTTGGATAAGTTATGGAAATGACAGAAGACGTGCATTTAATCATAAACTATATAGATAAATTAAAACATTAAAAGAACGAAGGAGTTATTGTAACAAGGCAGATCACGTCAATGATAAAGATAAAGAAAAAAAATTTAACCATTGCTCAATATATGCTGTAAAATGTATAAATGTGTATGTATATATGTGTATGTGTATATATATATATATTGATTTGTCTGTTTTAAATGTATGTCAAATAAATGTTTTTTCTAGAATAAAATAAATAAATAAATAAATAAAAAAGGCCTTCTAGAAGATTCTTCCTACTGTGTGGATTCTTTACCATAACACACAGTTCATCTAGTCCAGCTCTCTCAAAATGACAAGTTGTCTTTTCTCATCATGGCTTGTTCAGCATGTAATTATTTAGAATTGGTTTAATTAGTTCTGACTTTTTTTTTAGATCGATAATTAAAATTGAGATCTAAGTAGTGCATTTGTTTTACTTCCATTTTAAATGGGTTTGGAGCATTTTTCTTTTATTATGGCTCTTAAATGTTTTGATAATCACTTTGCATGTTTTTTATGCGAGTAGAATTATAGTTTATTTATATAAACTGAACAAATAACTGAAAAATAAATTTCCAGGAAGAAGCTTGCATCTTTTTGTGTCAAAACCTGAGCAAAATATATAGACATTTATAAACATTCTGTAACTAAAGCTGCCTCTACCTTGAAATATGCCTCTTCTCATCTTGATGCCTGTCTATCTTCTATCTACCCAAAAAATAAAACCTTTGATTCATTTTTGCATCCTATTTGCATTCTGCTTCTAGGCAATCATTTGGATCAAATTCTCCAAATGTCTCATATATATTCTGCAGTACTTTATTATTTTTTTCCCAGTACTTCATTACTATTGGGAAAAATCAGCAGTTATTTACATATCTGTGTGCAGTGTCGTATAGGGTGTGGGTGAGAGAGGAGGAAATGATTGTAGATTAATTATTTAATAAAGCCAGGCTTGTTTGTGAGATCTTGTTTTTTTTCTAATCAATATTTTTCCAATCTGGAGTCTAGCATCCTGAAGGCATGTTGAGAGATAGGAAAATATACCACCGTTTATATAGGCAACCTCCTGTTTATTTCATAAAACAAAAATCTTAAAAGGAAAAAAGAAAGCATGCGGCACTGGCCATTGTTTGTATGGTACTAAATTGAATGATAACACTAAGAAATACATAAATATCGGTATTACTCAGAGGTGGTCTTCAAAAATTTTAGCAACAGGTTCTCTGCCTGGTTGTTGGGTGGGTGTGGCCATAGTGGGTGTGGCCTAGTCAGCTTCCTGCACCATGGTGTGTGTGTGTGGGGGGGGGCATTTTTGCCCTCCCTGGGCTCCAAAGGCTTTCCTTGAGGGTGAAGCGTGAAAACGGCCTACCGAGGCTCCTGAGGCTCTCTGGAAGCTGGAAACCGGCCCATTTCCAGCTTTCCCGAACTTCCAGGAGGCCCGTTTTTCGCCCTTCCCAAGCCTTTGCATATGCCCTGTGCTTACCTGCATCCAAAATGGGCCGCGTGGAGACTCCTGGGAAGGGAGAAAAGGGGTGGGGTGGGGCCAGCCAGGAGAGGCATTTGGGGTCTCCGAACTGTGCAGAATATTAGCTAGAAGATGTCCCAAAGTCCTACGAATCCCCCTCAGCCCCCCCCCCGGTATTACTGCTTATATATGCATGTTCAGATACACTGCCACTGAAACAGACTTTTTTAAATATATGTCTTCAAAAATAATACAGTTGAAGGAATTCTTTACAAAGAACAGACTAGGCCTGTGATGGCGAACCTATGGCACACATGCCACAGGCAGAGCCATTTGTGCTGGCACATGGGCCCCAGCCAAACTTCGCATGTGTGTGCCTCCCAGCTGATTTTTGGCCCATTTGAGGCCATTTTTGGCCTCCCAGAGGCTCGAGGGAAGCCTCTGCACCCTTTGCAGGCTGAAAAACAGGCCCATTTCATCACTTCCTGTATTTCCGGAAATACCAGAAGTGACGGAATGAGCCCATTTTTCAGCCTGCAAAGGCTGCAGAGGCTTCCCTCGAGCCTCTGGGAGGCCAAAAAAGGCCTCAAACAGGCCGAAAATCAGCTGGAAGGTGCTCACATGCCTAGTGCAGGTAAGGGGGCAGCAGGGAGGGATTGCGCATGGATGCATAGGGGGTGTGGGGTCCGTTCACATTGCTTTCTGGGTGCTGGCATGTGAGTGTGCGCAAGTGTGCGATTTTCAGCACAGGAGCCCAGAAAGGTTAGCCACCACTGGACTAGGCATTTAAACATTTAGCCCTATTGCTGAAATATGTGTCTGCGGCTGCTGCTAGTATGGATATGACACAGAGATAAAGAAGTACATTTTATACTATGATAATTTACTGACAACAGCTTCTAGGGAGGAATCAACTAAGCAAACTCCCAACATTTTCTAGCAGCCTAGGTGCAAGGACTCTTTTTTTTCCTCTCTGAATCTGTCTGCACTACTGAATTCTCACGTCAAGAAAGCCAACGAAGGATTCATGACTCAGTAAGCGTTTCCTCAGAATGCAGGTAAATCCCCAATCTGTTCTCCATGTCACTTGTCTCTTGAAGGGCAATGACACTATGGGTACCAAAAATGAATAAAAGATGGAGCTAGAAATCCACTTTTACACTGCCATAAAGCTAAAAAAAAAAAACTGAGAGGTTTTGCCAGGGATGACTGCATCAAAAGGGGTTTCTCACAGGTGTCATCTTATCCCATGTGGGTTTCGTGACCCAAACCAAGGATAGACAATTTTGAGCCCTTAGGAATGCCATGCTTGTGCCCTATATGAATTTTTATTTACCATCTCGTTTCATTTTCAAAGTAATCTGCCTGAAAATATACGTTTCCAGAGGTGAGTGGGAAGCAGTGGTGGGATTCATTTTTTTTACTACTGGTTCTATGGGTGTGGCTTGGTGGGTGTGGCATAGCTTGGTGGGTGTGGCTTGGTGGGCATGGCAGGGAAAGGATACTGCAAAATCTCCATTCCCTCGCCACCCCACTAACTTGCTTTCCAGTTCCGTTCTCCTGTGCAGGGCAACGAAAGAAGACCCAAATGATCAGCTGGGACTCAGGAGGCAGAGAGTAGATGGGGACAGGACCAGTCAGAGGTGGTATTTGCCAGTTCTTCGAACTATTCAAAATTTCCATTACTGTTTTTCCAGAACTGGTCAGAACCTCCTGAATACCACTTCTGTTGGGAAGGGGAAGGGAAGAGAGGAGAGGAGGAGAGAGAAGATGGGAGGGGAGGGGAGAAAGGAAGAGATCACATGACCCTGAGACACTGCAGCCATTGTAAATATGTACCAGTTGCCCAAGTGCCCAAATTT